>NC_079228.1:10786592-10933047 GCF_029633865.1 Lampris incognitus | reverse complement strand
AAACGTGCGACTGCATATGAAACAGGTGTCAACGGCTTGTTTCGCTTATGTGAGGTTGTGTTTTTTTTTTTTTTAAGGACACCGTCGAGCGCGAGTAAGGTGAAAACGGCGAAGACAAAATAATACGGCTCGTCTCTTCGCCACATAAAGTAGCAGCTTCCCCGAACTGAGTGAATCAATGCTTCAGGGCAGCACAAGAGTGGTGGCAGAATGCCATTACACTTAAACGACCCCATACCGAGACGGCAATCTTGGCTTGCGGCGTCCTGCTGGGCGGCTTCTCGTCCTCCAGTCTGACTCTTCTTCCCACTTCACAATCCATGAGGACACACACAGCTTTAGGTGGCTTCATATGCACTGTTGTGCTGGCATTGCTGAGGTGAAATGGCGGCGTCTCACTTCTATATTAAAGTGGCAGCTTCTTCTTTTCTTTTTTTTTACTTATCATTATGAAGTATATATATTGATTGCACAGTGTAATGGCTATACAGTAATGACACCACCAGCATTTAGGAAGTGTCAGCCATCCATCCATCCATCCATCCATCCATCCATCCATCCATCCATCCATCCATTCATTATCCAAGCCGCTTATCCCGAAGTCATGTGGCGGGATGCTGCAGCCTGTCCCAGCAGTCATTGGGAGTTTTCTGGAACAACGTCCTATGGACGGGTGAGACAAAGATCAACTTGTACCAGCATGATGGGAAGAGAAGAGAAGGGGGAAAGGAGGGAACTGCTCATGAGCCAAAGCACACCACCTCATCTGTGAAGCAGGGCGGAGGCAGCGGCATGGCGCGGGAATGTATAGCTGCCAAGGGAAGCGGTTCCCTTATATCTATCATGACGTGGCAGGAGGGATCCTGAAGTGTACAGGGCTGTATTATCTGCCCTTTTTGCTTTGTTCTTGTATGTTTTTGGTGGTGTCGTTTTTGGGAAATTTTGAACGTGTGTTTTCGTCTTTTGTGTCGCACCGCTGTGGGCTGGGGGGAAATGCAACTTTGTCTCTTTTGTGTACAAACGACAATAAATTGTTCCTTGATTCCTTGATCAGGTTGTGCTAAACCAGAGGTAAATCACTGGCCTCATTACAAGGATCGCTCGACAAACAAGATCGGAATCATCTGGTATATAGAAAAGTCCATACCGTGAAGCCAGATCGCCACCGGGGCACTGACCTATCTACTGCAAACGCTTCTAAGTGACAAAACATCCGACCACAGCATATGAAACCCATCGACTTATAGCATGACCTCCTATCAGCTGGTGCTTTCCAGCCCACCTCCTCATCAGACGGTCCATTACAGCGCACTTAAACAGCAGTCAGAGTAATGTAGTCGTACCGGTAATGGGGAATATACAATGTAGGAGAGACTGGCTAGCCAGTGGATATAAGGATATGTTCGATAACGCGTGTCCCACGATGAGTATATCCTTGTGAGATTAGACTTGTGAGACACGCGGGGTAAGACCCCGTGAAGCCGTAATGACGGAGCGCCGCGACCACCATCCGTTTTCTTTCATACACTGTGAGACTGTCCGACTGCGGGGGGCCTGTTACGAAGCATTATCAGCGTGCTCTGATACGGATATGTGATTGAATTGCTTGTTTGCTAGATATTTGGTCATTTACGGGGGGGGAAAGAGAGACTAATTTATTATTGGGTACTGGTAGACAGAGGAAACCACAATCTATTATTATTCCTTAGCCTGGGTGAAGATGAACGAGTATTCTACCAAAATGTAAGACAACTATTATAAGAAAAGCAGCGGTCATTCAGATGGGAACTCCAAAGAGACCCGCCACAAAATGGTGTTTGGGCTTATCTTAGTGTTTACTCCCAAAAAATCAATTCTATAAAGGAGAGGCTCCCCCTAGACTGGGAGTAAAGCTATTAATGCAAGGAAATGTCTGCCTGTAAGCCAGTGGAGTTTCACTCCCAGTATGAGACAGCCACTGTCAACACTGGTGCATCGCGGGTGTCCGGGTCGCATGGCGGTCTATTCCGTTGCCTACCAAGACGGCGATTGGCGGTTTGAATCCCCGTGTTACCTCCGGCTTGGTCGGGCCTCCCTACAGAGACAATTGGCCGTGTCTGCTGGTGGGAAGCTGGATGTGGGTATGTGTCCTGGTCGCTGCACTAGCGCCTCCTCTGGTCGGTTGGGGCGCCTGTTCGGGGGGGGGGGACAGGGGGGATAGCGTGATCCTCCCACGCGCTACGTCCCCCTGGTGAAACTCCTCACTGCCAGGTGAAAAGAAGCAGCTGGTGACTCCACATGTATGGGAGGAGACGTGGTAGTCTGCAGCCCTCCCCGGACCGGCAGAGGGGGTGGAGCTGCGACTGGGACGACTCGGAAGACTGGGGTAATTGGCCAAGTACAATTGGGGAGAGAAGGGGGGGGGGGAGCCATCGACGGCGAGGAGAGGGCTGAAAGAAGAGAAGGAACTCAGGGCAGACACGGATGTCACGTTACTGCTCTTGGACACGTTGGTATTTGCAAAATATTGGGATTAGGCTATGCAGCTTTTGCATTTACTCTACCTAAAAATGGACAATTGTCTTGGAACTGTGGACATTTCTTTGTATTTTTGTAAGTATTAACTAATCGCGCGGGCAGCACAGTGGCGCAGTGGTTAGCGCGGTCGCCACACAGCAAGAAGGTCCTGGGTTTGAGCCCCGGGGTTGTCCAACCTCAGAGGTCGTCCCAGGTCGACCTCTGTGTGGAGTTTGCATGTTCTCCCCGTGTCTGCGTGGGTTTCCTCCGGGTGCTCCGGTTTCCTCCCACAGTCGAAAGATATGTAGGTCAGGTGAATCGGTGATACTAAACTGTCCCTAGGTATGAATGTGTGTGTGTGTGTGTGTGTGTGTGTGTGACGGCCTGGCGGCCTGTCCAGGGTGTCTCCTCGCCTGCCGCCCAATGACTGCTGGGATAGGCTCCAGCATCCCCGTGACCCTGACAGCAGGATAAGTGGTTTGGATAATGGATGGATAAGTAATCACGCGTCGACAGTATTTATGTAATTACTCTCTCTCTGCCAGGAGGGGGAGACAAATGTTCCACACTGCAGGTTCAAGAGACTTCATTTCCAAATCCCATGGAGGCTTGAGAGGCAGTCGGCCATGACTCCAGGTCTGGTGACCATGGCGGAAGTCAAAAAGCCACTGGCCCATGCCTGAGCCGAGCCGGGGAGGAAGATGAGGTTTCAACAGGGTCGTCTTATTCTGCACAGCATAATGAACCATTAGAGGCAAATCTCTCCTAATTACACATAGAAAATAATTAGAACTTTCTTCCCTAAGCAGATACTTAACAGGCAAGATGTTGAGAGGGAAAGAGAGAGAGAGGGAGAGGGAAGAAAAAGCAAAAACCAGCCGTAGCGTTAAAGCTAATCTGATAATCAAACAATGTGTTGATTTAGAAAGAACTAGAATGGGTGTCCTCACGGCCAATGGCCACTTGGCACGGCAAAGCATAATTTACAGAGAACAGAGAGTCGGTTTATTCATGGAGTAGAATGTGGTGCGAAATTGGGGAAACATTCCCTGCAATCTTAAACAGGTCACAGGTTTTTAATTTGTCTAATTACCTATTTAAACTATTTAAACAAAATAAATGGCTGTATGCCAAGGGACCCCCCCCCCAAAAAAAAAAACAATAGGGCAACAAATCTATATTAAGACGGCTTATGCTGAGCACTATACTATAAAGCACAAGGGTGGAGAGCAACAAACAAAAATCTACCCACAAAATTTGCTTGTATTGACCCTGGACACCATCAGTGTCCATACACTCTCTCACGCATTTAAATGTCAACATGGCAGCTCTCAAAAGGTCTGTCTTCATAACTTAATAACACTGGGGATCAGACTATTTGTTCCTTGGTTTCGAGTTTAGCCAGTTAGTTTTTCTTCAAACTGATGGATTGAAATAAAATCCAACAATGCAGTAAATCCAGTCCAGACCACATCGATCCTCGCCAATATTTACTCATTTCAGTCTTAAGTTATTGATAAAGATATGTGCTGCTTGTGGGCGTCTGGGTAGTGTAGTGGTCTATTCCGTTGCCTACCAACACGGGGGTCGCCGGTTCGAATCCCCATGTTACCTCCAGCTTGCTTGGTAGGGCGTTCCCTACAGACACAGTTGGCTGTGGCTGCGGGTGGGAAGCCAGACGTGGGTATGTGTCCTGGTCGCTGCACTAGCGCCTCCTCTGGTCGGTCGGGGCACCTGTTCAGAGGGGGCTGGGGGGGAAATAGCATTATCCTTCCACGCGCTATGCCCCCCTGGTGAAACTCCTCACTGTCAGGTGAAAAGAGGCGGCTGGCGACTCCACATGTATGGGAGGAGGCATGTGGTAGTCTGCAGCCCCCCCCCATCCCCGGATCGGCAGAGGGGGTGGAGCAGAGACCGGGATGGATCAGAAGAGTGGGGTAATTGGCTGGATACATTTGGGCAGTAAAAGGGGGAAAAAATCAACAAAAAAAAAAGATATGCGCTGCCTGTGATGACCAAGCTGTCCTCCGTAGGTTTAGAAGACACGTTCTCCTGGTGGTGATTTGTCATGCACTTCCTGCTGCAGCGCTGAACATCAAAGTCTTTGACAAAGCCGTTTGAGAGTCATTTCTCTAATTACATCTTGCACACAACATCTGATTAGAATCAGAATTCCTGTTTTGTCTGAGTTTCTAGCCTGAATGCTAATGCAACGTACTGTTACAACACATTGGACACCTTGTTAGTAGGACTGTGGGGGGACCCAGAGCACCCGGAGGAGACCCACGCAGACACGGGGAGAACATGCAAACTCCACACAGAGCACGACCGCCCAAGGTCGGACTACCCAGGGGCTCGAACTCAGGACCTTCTTGCTGTGGGGCGACCGCGCTAACCACTGCATCAAACTCTGAACTGTGTGTGATATAACTCACTTTGAGGTAATGAGGTTAGGGTTTAGGGTTAGAGTTGGTTAGGATTAGGGTTGGTTAGGGTTAGGGTTAGGGGTTCGGGTTGGTTAGGGTTAGGGGTTTGGGTTGGTTAGGGTTAGGGGTTAGGGTTGATTAGGATTAGGGTTAGGGGTTCGGGTTGGTTAGGGTTAGGGGTTCGGGTTGGTTAGGGTTAGGGGTTCGGGTTGGTTAGGGTTAGGGGTTAGGGTTGATTAGGATTAGGGTTAGGGGTTAGGGTTGGTTAGGATTAGGGGTTAGGGTTGGTTAGGATTAGGGTTGGGTTAGGGTTGGTTAGGATTAGGGTTAGGGTTAGGGGTTAGGGTTGGTTAGGATTAGGGTTAGGGTTAGGGTTTTTAGAGAACAAAAACTCATAACTAAGGCACTATAATAAATTCAGTCAAATGACAATAAAAATAATAAAATAAAATTTTGTTAACTGGAAAATATTAAACACCGCTCATTGCATGACGTTGTTGAATCAGGGAATTCGTGTGTCCAGCACGACAAAGCATCCTAACCGACCTTCCATCAGCGTTGTTTCCGTGGCGCCAGCACGTAATTGTAACGCATTAACGCGCCACCACCACGTAATGCGAGTGTTAAGAGGTCGTGGTCATTTCACGTATTTCTGTCAGATCAGGTTGTAGGTGTGTGTGTGTGTCGGCCCTGTGATGGCCTTGGCGGCCTGTCCAGGGTGTCTCCCCGCCTGCCGCCCAATGACTGCTGGGATAGGCTCCAGCATCCGCACGACGACCCCGTGCAGGATAAGCGGTTTGGATAATGGATGGATGCTATTAGGAAGAGAAAGAGACTGACAGACTGCAGGACATTCAAGTGATGTCCATCCATTATCCAAACCTCATATCCTGCCGTCAGGGCCACGAGGATGCTGGGACCTATCCCAGCAGTCATTGGGCTGCAGGCGGGGAGACACCCGGGAAAGGCCGCCAGGCCATCACAGGGCCATTCAAGTGATGTGCTACAGCTCATTTGATTTTGGTAAATATTGCATAACTCATTGCTGAGTTAAAAAACCCAGACAGGTCTGCAGTCTACAGAGGTCTACACAACCGTTAGTTATCCAACAGCTTATAAACCAGAACACTTCACAGAAATTACGAGCGCTTGTGTTTCGAAGGGATATTACATTTTTTATGTCATATTTATAGGCCTTCTGCGAACAGCAGTATTATCTCCTAGAGGATCCCGGCAGAGTAAACAGTGCGTTTGATTCGGGGGCGAAGGCTTTAATATGAGACCGAACAGGCAGAAGCAGAACAACAGACTGAAGCGCAGCGGGCAGGTGTGGGGCGGCAGCGTTCCCACTGGCTGAGGATGGGTTCAGCGGCAAACATGTCCTCCGCCACCATCAAATGTTTGCCTGTTGGGACAGTAGGGCACTTGGTGCTGCAGGGATTGCACTGTACTATAATATACCCTCCTCCTCCTCCTCCTCCTCCTCTGACAATACCTCACAGAATGGAAAACCAAACAGTGGACAATGGCCCGCTGTCTCAATTCCATGATGAAAACAAGACGGACGGCAAGAGGCTTGTTTGAGGAGGACGGACAAGGAAAGAGTGTGTGTGAGTGTGTGTGTTCGGGGGGGGGAGTGACTGACTGCTTTGTCATATCTCCAACAAAAATCAAAGTCATTAGCAGGATTCCACCGAGAGACCCAAGCGTAAAGCGGTGCAGACGAAACACACGGCTGCTGTCATGTGCCGCACCCCCGCACTTGACTTCCCATTTCCTGCCTCATTACTTTGCTCCGCCTCCCTTCCTCCTCTCTTAATACGCTCCAGCCCTAATTATGCAAATCAAAGCGCTCCATCTTCAGCGTTAGTAACGACGTGTGACAATACAGACGGGAGGCGGTGGAGGGAATTCTTGTCCCCCGCGACTCTGCTCTCAGGGTCGCGGGGGATGCTGGGGCCTATCCCGGCAGTCTACTGGGGCGGCAGGAGGGGAGACACCCTGGACAGGCCGCCAGGCCGTCACACAGGGCTGATTCACCTGACCTACATGCCTTTGGACTGTGGGAGGAAACCGGAGCACCCGCATGCAGACATGGGGAGAACATGCAAACTCCACACAGAGGACGACCCAGAACGACCCCCCCAAGGCAGGACCACCCCCGGTGCTCGAACCCAGAACCTTCTTGCTGTGCCACCCCGAATGAAACCAGCCGAGTACCTTCAAACGACACAAGGATATGAAGGATCCTCTCCGAGGCGCTGGTTTTAGAGGAGAAGCTGCAGTAGGAAGGGACATGCACAAAGGAAACCGCATTACAGCTTAAAAAGCAGGGATCAAATGAGTTGTCCCGGTAGCCGGTGGTGATTTCATTATACCAGTTCGGATAAAGAGAGCCCAGCAAACATCACAGCTTTCATAACGACGCCCGGTCTCAAAGGTTACCGCGGAGAAGCGATTTGATTCCTGCATGAGGGTAATGGCGCGAAGTCCCGCTCAAGACCACGTACCTTTTTCTTGATGTTGTTGCAAAATCCACTCAAAAAGCCGCGCTTAACCCCGAGTCACCGAGCTGTGCCGTGACATCTACACACAGCCAGCGGGCATTACAAACTAAAACATCTGCTTCCTTGAGAGTCCCCTCTCGTCGGCTGCTCCTGGCGAGTCTGAACGGCTTAGCAGCTTAACCCACTCGAGCATCGGCTTTAAGAGCCGGTACAAACTTTAATAACGGCCAATCTCAACGCTAAACGCCGCATGTTTAAGTAGGTTCTCGACCCCGGTGGACCCCTCTGGCTATGGTGTCCCCTTTTTGGCCCACAGTCACATGTGCTTGAAAAGACGGCTGTTCACGAGAAGGCCTCCCCCCCCCGCCTCGCCCCGGCCCCGACGCCAAAAAACAAGTCACGTCTCTGAGCATCTTACAAATCGTTTTCAGAAGGCAGAGGGGATGCACCTCTATTTCCAATTCCGCCTCCTCCTTCTGCCTCGTGCCTGCCCGGGTGTGGGAGGCTGGAAGCCGTGACAACCGCCGCTGCTGCCGATGACGCAGATGCGAGGAACGACTGCCAGGGGATTCCCCTGGCTGCAAACAAGAGTGGCACAGCTAAAATGTGTGGTGTCTCTTCTTTCCTTTTTTTTCCCCTTCTTCTTCCTCAACAGAAATATGAAAGCCACAAAGCACAGCTAGGGTTCCTACCCAGAGGAGAGCGCGACAACCGCGGCGTGACACAGCTGCACGCCGCGGTCGTCCCAAAACGATTCCGCGCTCATGGACGACGCCCCGGATCAGAACGGGGGGCCCGGCATCGTCTTCATTATAGCCGAGCACAAATGATCAGTATGTTTGTCAAACACCTCGCGGCACTGACTCCAGGTGTCCGTCTGGGGGGCTCGAGACAGACAAACAGCTAGGACGGAGGAGGTCTTCAGGTCCTAATTAGCCTACCCCCGACGAGAAAAACTCAGGGGCACACGTGAAACGGGGCCCTCCGGCAAGTTGACGCTGCGGCTTTCCGGGCGGGGGGGGGGGGGACTCTGAGAAGCAGACCGAACGGGGTAATGAAAGGTGAGTGTGCAGTACTGGGAGGGAAAATTGCGAGCCACAAGGTTAGCGAACCCGCCCATCAGATCGGTGTTTCCTCCAGGCAAGGGGCAGCAATCGATGTTAGCGAACACAAGCCGCGGCTAAACGGACGAGATTTTCCAGCCCCCCTGAGCAGGACTGTCGGGGTGCCACACCGAGAGCAAAGTCCTCTTGTTCGAACCTTGGTCTGCGTTTCCTTCTTGATCACGTCAACTCAGCTCGACTGGATTCTGATTTTACGTTGTAAATAAAAGTCATGACAGCCAGAAGAAACCCTGCGTTGCTTGAGTGGGACACTTAAATTGATACGGAACAATAAGCATGAATTAATCAAATTAACTGGTTTTAACGGTGGCGCAGTGGTTACGCTCGCCTCACAGCAAGAAGGTTCTGGGCTCGAGCTCCGGGGTAGTCCAACCTTGGGTGGGTCGTCCCGGGTCGTCCTCTGTGTGGGTTTCCTCCGGGTGCTCCGGTTTCCTCCCGACGACATGTAGGTCAGGTGAATCGGCCAAACTATATTGTCCCTAGGTGTGTGTGTGTGTGGGCCCTGTGATGGCCTGGCGGCCTGTCCAGGATGTCTCCCCGCCTGCCGCCCAGTGTCTGCTGGGATAGGCTCCAGCATCCTCGCGACCCTGACAGCAGGATGAGCAGTTTGGATACTGGACGGATGAATAACTGATTCTGATGTGTGTCACCCTTTATTGGAAATAACAGTATAGAGGAAGGTTTGGTTATGGTCGAAGTAACGTTTCTAACATAGCTGTGATTACTCCCCTTCTCTCCACAATGGAGATGGATGTAGTGAACTTCAGATTTGAGAATGTGAGGTCATATACCAACAAGACTCATCAGCAGTATCCATCTTTTTTTTGGTTACCCCCCCCCTTTTTTTCGCTCCACTTGTAACTGGCCAATTACCAAACTCTTCCGAGCCGTCCCGGTCGCTGCTCCACCCCCTCTGCCGACCCAGGGAGGGCTGCAGACTACCACACGCCTCCTCCCATACATGTGGGGTCGCCAGCCGCTTCTTTTCACCTGACAGTGAGGAGTTTCACCAGGGGGACGTAGCACGTGGGAGGATCACGCTATTCCCCCCAGTTCCCCCTCCCCCCTCCAAACAGGCGCCCCGACCAACCAGAGGAGGCGCTCGTGCAGCGACCAGGACACATACCCACAGTCGTCTTCCCACCCCACAGACACGGCCAATTATGTCTGTAGGGACGCCGACCAAGCCGGAGGGTAACATGGGAATTCGAACTGGCGATCCCCGTGTTGGTAGGTAACGGAATAGACCTCTATGCTACCCCAGATGCTCCGGCGTTTTCCATCGCTAAAACCATAATAAACACCGGAAGGTGAATGTGTTGTCGGGCTGCTGTTAAATTGAAGACAAAACAACCGGTGGGGCTCACAATCAAAATCATCCTCACCGCTCCAACATGTCTCATGTCAGCGGAGTCAAATCAAACCCCGAGTGACTTAATTAAACGTCATTAACACAAAAATAGCATGATACCTCTCCAGGAGCCTGCTGAAAGTTAAACAGAATTAACCTATGCTAAGGCACACAAGTCCAGATTCAATCCCACTGAACTCCACTAAATTGTTCACCTCTCTGCCATCCATCACCCCACTAAAGCAGGCGCCCAAACACACTTCAGCAGTCTAGACTTCCCTATTCATCTTTCACTTTCTCCTCTTCTCCGTTCATTTTGCCAGTCACTCATTCAGTCCCCCAGATTTAATGTGCTCTTCATACCTGTTCCCACCAGGACCACCCTCTCCATTTCACACTCCGTCACTCGCCGTCCTCCATCATCCCCAGCACTCAAACAAGAGCTGGAAACTACTTGGTCCTATCTGTACCTACGAGTCAATGTTAGTGTTTCTAGTCCCTCCAATTCATTTCTCTAAACCCCGTCTTCTCTCTGACCCTCCACGTCCCTTCATCTTCGCCCGTCTTATCTTGATTTCTTCTTTAACACAAGCCTCCAACGGGTATCATGTGAGGATAAGTTCTTCATCTGACAAAGACCCTGCTAGAGAAGACAACTGCATGAAAACACAACCTGGTTGGTCATACTGGTGTATCATTTTGAAATGCCAGATTATACTTTTTATAAAACAAATAACTACGTCAGGTGTGGTGCTGGTGGTGAACAGAGCACTAAGTTCCCCGGTTCTGTCACACATCAGAAAGACGAGTGTGACTACGTGTGTTGGATAATCCCTTGTTTGATGGCTTAAAGCCACTGGGGACTGCGGCCCTGCCCGGAGCTGTGCCAAAAGGAAACACGGGGCGGTCTGACAGGACGTGGAAGCGGGGCAGGCTAAGCTAACTGCTAGCCCATGCAGACCGGCAGTTCTGATAACACCGAGGGCGGTCCGGCGGCGGCCTCGCCTGGCGTTGACAGTGGTGTTTTTGGTGTTGTCGTGTGGAGTGCGGGAAGGTGTGTCGAGAGTGTCTGGCCGGGGGACCCTGGTCTGCTGAGTCCGGTGGGCCCAGGGACCACGGCCCTGACCAGAGCGGCGCCCGAAGAGGAAACACCGAGGGCGGTCTGACAGGATGTGGACTAAGGTAAATCACCAATTTCGAATGTTATCAGTCAATTAAATGGCCTTTACCAGTTGTCATCAGACCACAGATATGAGATAGTATGGGCCTACTCTACCTCCTCATTGGCTCAGTAGACCGTTATCATCGACTCGTTCGTTTGACCACGGCACGTCACATGTCTGCATCCCCGTCACCTGACTGTTTCTTTGCAGCAAAAACAAACTAGCGTTAAATGGCTGACATATCTTTTATTCTCAGTTGAAAATGCAATATTTTAAGAGTTCGTGCATTTTATTTTCATAATCTTGGTTGAGTGAATGTACATGACGTTTAGTTTGTTAAATTATTACGCAAATTCTTCCCAGTCTCGCCGGGTAACTAAGGACGCTGCTATCGCTGAAGCCACCGCTTCTGCTGTTTGAATCATTGGGTCCACTTGTTCTACAGGGTTAGGATTAGCTTATGAAAATAAAATGCACATTTCTCGAACGCATTTTAATGCAGAAACCATCTTAAAATATTGCATTTTCAACTGAGAGTAAAAGTTGTGTCAGCCATTTAACATTAGTTTGGTTTCGCTGCAGGGAAACGGTGACGTGGATGCACGTGCCGTGATCAGAGCCTCGGCCATGATCAAACGAACGAATCGATGATAACGACCTATTGAGCCTATGAGGAGGTAGAGTAGGCCCATACTATCTCATATCTATGGTCTGATGACAACTGATAGTGGCCATTTAATCGACTGAAAATATTCAACGCGGGTGGCTAAATTCTAGCCCACGCAGACCGGCAGTTCACTCTCGTGGACAGTGAAAAAAAAATTTTTTTTTGGTTTGGATATGTTGGATATATATATGTTTTTGCAGGCTGGGGAAACGACGTTTTGTTTCCTTTCATGTGCACAAGTACATGAAATTAAATGACAAATAAATGTTCCTGATTCCTGAATCAGGCGTCCAGGTAGTGTTGTGGTCTATTCTGTTGCCTACCAACGTGGGGATCCCAGTTCGAATCCTGTGTTACCGTGGGCTTCGTCGGGGGTCCCTACAGACATAATTGGCCGTGTCTGCTGGTGGGAAGCTGGATGTGGGTGTGTGTCCAGGTCGCTGCACTAGCACCTCCTCTGGTCAGTCAGGGTGCCTGTTTGGGGAGGGGGGGGGGAACTGGGGGAAACAGCGTGATCCTCCCACGCGCCTTGTCCCTCCTGGCGAAACTCCTCATTGTCAGGTGAAAAGAAGTGGCTGGCGACTCCACATGGATTGGAGGAGGCATGTGGTGGTCTGCAGCTCTCCCCGGATTGGCAGAGGGGGTGGAGCAGAGACCGGGACAGCTCGGAAGAGTGGGGTAATTGGCCAAGTACAACTGGGGAGAAAAAGGGGAACCCCTCCCCCCCAAAGAAGAGGATTAAATAAAACTGCTAATAGTGACTGAGCATTTCAGTATGGAGGACTTCATAAAGGGGAGATAGCAATCACCTCTTAGTCTGTGAGTCTGGGGACAGGCTATGTACCTGGACAACTCCAAGAAAGAGTCCTCAGATGACTGAGAGGAAGATGATTAATGCTGCCGTTAACGACGCCGTCAGATGGAGCCACACAGCACAACGCTGCTCAGAAAAGAGGGCACTCGAACATCAAAAAAGCATAATTAAGGAAAACGATCCACTTCAAATCTATGGGTTGGTATAATTTGTACAGGAACCTGCCCCTGTGTGAGACTCACCCCGCGAATACTTATTGGTAAGAAATGGGATATTGACAAAAGGACAAACAGCTTGCGGTAGCGTTGCTCTTGGCACAAACAAGTGGAACGACAAAACTCCAGGCTCTTAGAGGAGAAGAAATAGGAGGGGGGAGGCTGGGAGATCTCGAGACATGGCATGGTGCTTACTCATTTTACTAATCCAACAACGATCGGCACATTGAGCTCATATTGAACATCCCCCCCCCCCCGGCTTCAAGAGAGGGCTAATGACCAAACTCAGACTAATTGTTTTCTTTGGTAAGCGGTGATCAAAGCACACAGCACGCAGTTCTTTTACCGCCTGTACAGCCCGAGTAACTAGCCTGTTTTTCCTCACACAGTCTCAACAGGAGAGGAAAGCATAAATGTGGATATCGATGTAATGGAAAGTCCTCCACTCTAAAAGAAAACATGAATATATTTATTGCATTCGTAATCCAGGAAATGACTCTTTTTAACTAAATTAGCAGCAGAGCAGTTGTCCCAGGCCCATCTCTGAACCACCATCCATCTATCCATCATCCAAACCGCTTATCCTGCCCTCAGGGTCGCGGGGATGTTGGAGCCTACCCCAGCAGTCATTGGGCGGCAGGCGGGGAGACACCCTGGACAGGCCGCCAGGCCATCACAGGGTCGACACATTCACACCTAGGGACAATTTAGTACGGCCGAGTCACCTGACCTACATGTCTTTGGACTGTGGCAGGAAACCAGAGCACTCGGGGGAAACTCACACAGACACGGGGAGAGCACGCAAACTCCACACAGAGGACGACCTGGGACGGCCCCCGAGTTTGGTCTACCATGGGGCTCGAACCCAGGACGTTCTTGCTGTGAGGCGACCGCGCTAACCACTGGACCACCGTGCCGCCCGTTCTTTTTAACATCGGTATCATTTTGCGGGTTGTTTGCTGATGTGCCTGTCAAATCAATTATCATCTATTTCATTGGTTTAACGTGTAAATGCTGACTGTAAAAGTCAAGTCAAAATGCCGAAACGGAAAGCTGTACGCAACCCTGAGTGGTGTAAAGAACATGCGTTCATTAAGAAAAGTGCCAAGGATGAATGTCATCCATTTGGCTAGCTTTGCCAAGTCGATGTTGATGTGAGCAGCAACGGAAAGGGACCCATTTTGCAGCACGCTACAGGTCATTAAAACAAGTATGATAGTCGGCCTTCCTCATCCTCAGCCCAACGTTGGACTACCTCGGGCCTCGAACCCTGAACCTTCTCGCTCTGAGGTGACCACGCTAACCACTGCGCCACCATGCCGCCCATTTCTGAACTACCAGGATGCATAAGTATGTGAACTGAGGGCAGGGGGCAGAGCGGCCCTATGTCTGCTGCCCTTTGGTCATGTGATGCATGAACGATAACGACGCTATAAATCCCAAATCTCAATATTATACAAAAGCAGTGCTGTCCACATTTGTGCCCCTCATCAAACACTAACATGACAAATCTATGTCCGATTCCCAGACATAATACAACTCACCGGGGTTTGAAGGTTCCCAAGATACCCGAGCTCTCAACAGAGCAGCAGAGGATGACTGCAGTATCTAGTACTTCCATCAAGCACCAGTTAGCGCTTGACTGCTAATTCATAAGTGGTGCACTACTGAGATCAATGTTATGACAAGTGGGAACTCGTTACGCAAAGCCCCCATGCGCAATACCTCATTCAAATACTCCTGTCCTTCTAGTCAGCACTGAGCACGCTGGCACACATAAAAGGCAGAACTGGCAGTTAAGAGTCAGTTCATGTTTTTGTTTTTTTTACAGAGAAAAATACATTTAACTCTAGAATGGTAGATGGATTTGCACTCCTCACTATGAGTTCATTCCATCCATTTTCCGAACCGCTTATCCTGTTCTCAGGGTCGCGGGGATGCTGCAGCCTATCCCAGCAGTCATTGGGCGACAGGCGGGGAGACACCCTGGACAGGCCGCCACCCAGAGAGCATCTGGATGTGGGCCACTTCAGGCAATGATGGCCTTCTTCTGGCCCTGACAAAATGGATGTGAGCATGACGTGGCCCACATGTATAATAGTAAATGTGGCCCAAATGTGCCAAATCAAATGTGGGCCTTTTTTGGCAAAAATGTGGTGGTCTCGGCAACATGTAATCTGGATGTGACCTTGATGTGGCCCGTGTGGTAAATGGTGAACACACACACACACACACATATATATATATATATATATATATATATATACACTACCGTTCAAAAGTTTGGGATCACATTGAAATGTCCATATTTTTGAAGGAAAAGCACTGTACTTTTCAATGAAGATAACTTTAAACTAGTCTTAACTTTAAAGAAATACACTCTATACATTGCTAATGTGCTAAATGACTATTCTAGCTGCAAATGTCTGGTTTTTGGTGCAATATCTACATAGGTGTATAGAGGCCCATTTCAAGCAACTATCACTCCAGTGTTCTAATGGTACAATGTGTTTGCTCATTGGCTCAGAAGGCTAATTGATGATTAGAAAACCCTTGTGCAATCATGTTCACACATCTGAAAACAGTTTAGCTCGTTACAGAAGCTACAAAACTGACCTTCCCTTGAGCAGATTGAGTTTCTGGAGCATCACATTTGTGGGGTCAATTAAACACTCAAAATGGCCAGAAAAAGAGAACTTTCATCTGAAACTCGACAGTCTATTCTTGTTCTTAGAAATGAAGGCTATTCCATGCGAGAAATTGCTAAGAAATTGAAGATTTCCTACACCAGTGTGTACTACTCCCTTCAGAGGACAGCACAAACAGGCTCTAACCAGAGTAGAAAAAGAAGTGGGAGGCCGCGTTGCACAACTGAGCAAGAAGATAAGTACATTAGAGTCTCTAGTTTGAGAAACAGACGCCTCACAGGTCCCCAACTGGCATCTTCATTAAATAGTACCCGCAAAACACCAGTGTCAACATCTACAGTGAAGAGGCGGCTGCGGGATTCTGGGCTTCAGGGCAGAGTGGCAAAGAAAAAGCCATATCTGAGACTGACCAATAAAAGAAAAAGATTAAGATGGGCAAAAGAACACAGACATTGGACAGAGGAAGAATGGAAAAAAGTGTTGTGGACGGA
This sequence comes from Lampris incognitus, assembly GCF_029633865.1. Taxonomy (NCBI): domain Eukaryota; kingdom Metazoa; phylum Chordata; class Actinopteri; order Lampriformes; family Lampridae; genus Lampris; species Lampris incognitus. Next base: position 10,917,145 of record NC_079228.1, on the reverse strand, counting down.
CGAATCCAAGTTTGAGGTGTTTGGATCACAAAGAAGAACGTTTGTGAGACGCAGAACAAATGAAAAGATGCTGGAAGAATGCCTGACGCCATCTGTTAAGCATGGTGGAGGTAATGTGATGGTCTGGGGTTGCTTTGGTGCTGGTAAGGTGGGAGATTTGTACAGGGTAAAAGGGATTCTGAATAAGGAAGGCTATCACTCCATTTTGCAACGCCATGCCATACCCAGTGGACAGCGCTTGATTGGAGCCAATTTCATCCTACAACAGGACAATGACCCTAAACACACCTCCAAATTGTGCAAGAACTATTTAGAGCAGAAGCAGGCAGCTGGTATTCTATCGGTAATGGAGTGGCCAGCGCAGTCACCAGATCTGAACCCCATTGAGCTGTTGTGGGAGCAGCTTGACCGTATGGTACGCAAGAAGTGCCCATCCAACCAATCCAACTTGTGGGAGCTGCTTCTGGAAGCGTGGGGTGCAATTTCTCCAGATTACCTCAACAAATTAACAGCTAGAATGCCAAAGGTCTGCAATGCTGTAATTGCTGCAAATGGAGGATTCTTTGACGAAAGCAAAGTTTGATGTAAAAAAAATCTTATTTCAAATACAAATCATTATTTCTAACCTTGTCAATGTCTTGACTCTATTTTCTATTCATTTCACAACATATGGTGGTGAATAAGTGTGACTTTTCATGGAAAACACAAAATTGTTTGGGTGATCCCAAACTTTTGAACGGTAGTGTATATATATATATATATATATATATATATATATATATATATATATATATATATATATATATATATATGCAGTGCATCCGTAAAGTATTCACACCCTTTCACTTTCCCCACATTTTGTTATGTTACAGCCTTATTCCACAATGGAATAAATTCCTTTTTTTCCTCATCAATTTACACACAATACCCCATAATGACAAAGTGAAAGGAGGAGGCATGTGGTAGCCTACAGCCCTCCCCGGACCAGCAGAGGAGGTGGAGCAGCGACCGGGACGGCTTGGAAGAGTGGGTAATAGGGTAATTGGCCAAGTACAATTGGGGCGAAAAAGGGGGGAAATCCCCCCCCCCAAAAAAAACTTCCCAAACTCTCTGTGGGACTGGTTGTGTAACCATACTGGGTGAGTGAGTAAGAAAGGGCTTGGTCAAGGGAGGAGAACCACAGAAGTAAGAGTGTGTGTCTGAGGTGTGACACATTCCTCTGAAAGGAAAAGTTACTGCAGCGCTTCATATTTCCACGGCTGTACATTAAAGCCACTGTGGAGCTTCGGCAGCATCTGCAGCTTATCTTTCCCTTGATGCAATCTTGATAAGGACATAGGCCCAAATCAAAGTTGACCGGCTTGACCTCTGCTTCAAATGTCTCCAATCCGGATGTTCACATAAACTAGATTTTATCACCTAAACAATCCCACCTAAGGGTTATCAAAATCTTGTTGATGGTTGAATATCAGTAGTAATAAAATAGGAGGTGCACGGAACACCTCCGTGCCTCTCAGGCTGTTTAATAACATACACTTGGCTTGCCTGTGTTTGGTGTGATGAAGAAGAGGTGGAGGAGATGGGCTATCTGTGTTTGGTGTGATGAAGAAGAGGTGGAGGAGATGTGCTATCTGTGTTTGGTGTGATGAAGAAGAGGTGACGGAGATGTGCTATCTGTGTTTGGTGTGATGAAGAAGAGGTGGAGGAGATGTGCTATCTGTGTTTGGTTTGATGAAGAAGGGGTGGAGATATGCTATTTGTGTCTGGTGTGATGAAGAAGAGGTGAAGGAGATGTGCTATCTGTGTTTGGTGTGATGAAGAAGAGGTGGAGGAGATGTGCTATCTGTGTTTGGTATGATGAAGAAGAAGTGGAGATGTGCTGTGTTTGGTGTAATGAAGACGAGGCGGAGGAGATGTGCTATTTGTGTTTGGAGTGATGAAGAGGTGGAGGAGATGTGCTGTCTGTGTTTGGTGTGCTGAAGAAGAGGTGAAGGAGATGTGCTATCTGTGTTTGGTGTGATGAAGAGGTGGAGGAGATGTGCTATTTGTGTTTTGTGTGATGAAGAGGTGGAGGAGATGTGCTGTCTGTGTTTGGTGTGATGAAGAGGTGGAGGAGATGTGCTACCTGATGACGGCTGACGACAGAGCATCAAGCATGACACAAAGAGAGCCACCCTCATCGACACAACTCTTCAGGATTCCATTTGTGTTGATTCCACACACAACCTGATTATTCCAAATGACAGGATGCATATGCAGATGATGACTCCTCTAATGCAGAGGCGCAGGACAGCGGGTCGGCATTTGAATCTCCCAACACATTAACACAACTTGCCTACCGTGTTCTCAAATTTAGCAAATTTAGGATTTTCAGTTCAATCCGGCCGACAACCCTCTCAGTGGGTCTGAAAGAACGGTGGATGACGTTCTAGTTTTCAGTGCTGTGTATTCTCTGGGCCATAACAGCCGCAACCGGGAACAATGTAATTTTCATTTCACCTCATGTACTACGCACACAAAAGAAACGAAACATCGTTTGCCCCGGCCCACAGCAGTGCACCACACAAGACAAAAACACATATCAAAAACCTCCAAAAAAAATGACACCACCGAAAACATACAAAAACAGAGCACACACAAAACAAAACAAAAAACAAAAACACACACACACACACACAGCCAACAACACAGTCCACCTAGTCCAAAAAACTCCACCGCCCAGAGAACGAACGCCAGCCAGGATGACTGTCGGAACGGCCGGTCTGCATGGGCTAGCGGTTAGCTTAGCCTGCCCCGCTTCCGCATCCTGTCAGACCGCCCTCGGTGTTTCCTCTTCAGGCGCAGCTCCAGGCAGGGCCGTGGTCCTGGGGCCCATCGGACGCAGCAGACCAGGCTCCCTCAGCCAATCTAATCCCGGCTCTCCAGACAGACACCTTCGACACACCTCCCCCCAACTCCACACGACGACACAAACGCAGAGAAAAACACTGCACAGTTAACGCTAGGCGAGGCCGCCGCCACACCGCCTCTGCGTTCCCTCTCGGGCAGGGCCGCGGGCTAGCAGTTAGCTTAGCCTGCCCCGCTTCCGCGTCACGTCAGACTGCCCTCGGTGCCTCCTCCCCGGGCGCACAGGACGCAGCAGACCAAGCTCTCACAGCCGATCCAGCGCCAGCTCTCCCAGCCAACCGGAATCGACGATCAAAACAAAAACGTCACACGATGACACAAACTTAAGACGCAGACGTGGACGTGGACAACGACACTGCATAATCGGTACTGGGCGAGGCTGCTGAAAACGCGAGTCCGCGCCGCCATCTTCCGCCATCAACACAGGTCATGCCCTGTAGTTTTAGCCCATTCAGTCCCTCGTCTTGCTCAGGCTCGGGCGCCTCCCACAGCGAGGATGTAGAGGAGAGAACAAGACACTACTCACACACAGAGCCCTGCAGCCTGCAGATCAGCTTGAGTACAGTATGCAAGGATGGCAGGGAAAGGTGAGCAAGCAGATGCTATGTAATCACTCAAGGACGTATATAGTCGGTATCCTACTTAAATTAGTCAAAACCAAGCCGTGTCTGGATGGCACGTTGACCCTGTTTGCAGGACACTGCTGCCAATTTGAAATTCAGTCGCTGGGCGACTTTCACATGAGTTACTGCTACATGCTGAGCGGCAGGAATTGCTGCATTTCCTGCTGCTCGCTGCTGAGCAGCCACAGCGGTGACTGTTTGTCTGACTGGATTTCAATCAATTCCTGTTAAGCATGTAGGCACTGTTTATTATAAATTACAAGGAAACCGAAATGTCCCATGAGGCTGACGTGTGTGAATTAGTATGCAAGATGTTTACTTTCTGTCACTGTGTGTGTGTGTGTGTGGGGGGGGGGTTAACATTTATTTTTTTTCTCCCCAATTGTACTTGGCCAATTGCCCCACTCTTCCGAGCCGTCCTGGTCTCTGCTCCACCCTTTCTGTCGATCCAGGGAGGGCTGCAGACTACCACATGCCTCCTCCAGTACATGTGGAGTCACCCGCCGCTTCTATTCACCTGACAGTGAGGAGTTTCACCAGGGGGACGTAGCATGTGGGAGCATCACGCTATCCCCCCAGGTCTCATACCCTTTTCTGAACAGTTGCCCTGACCGACCTGAGGAGGTGCCAGTGCAGCGACCAGGACACATACCCACAGCCGGCTTCCCACCCACGCACATGGCCAATTGTGTCTGTAGGGATTGTAGGGATGCTGTAGGGATGCTCCAGTCTGGTCGGGAGAGGGACAGACCCAACAACCAACGAGCCAGACGCCAAGCAGCAGCCGCCGCCCAGCAGTCACAGAGCCCATGTGCTTCACCGCCCCAGCAACACAGACCACCGTTCAAGCCGGTCGCCAGCACACCCACCACCAGCGGCCCTGCATCATCCAACCTGCCTCAGCCCTGCCCGTTAAGTCTGCTGCCCCACCCTCCGCCGAGACGACTGAGGCCATACACGACTTGTGGCAACGTAGCAGCAATGGCCTTGACCCACAGCAATGCCACCAGTTGAACTGTGGGGATGCCCGACCGAGCCGGAAGTAACACGGGGATTCGAACTGGCGATCCCCGTGTTGGTAGGCAACGGAATAGACCGCCACACCATCCGGACGGCCTATTTTGAACATTTTTGATTTAAGTTTGTGTTACAGGAGATGCTTTGAAGATATTTTCGTTTACTCTAGGCTGTTAGGAGTGACCCCAAACAACAAAAACGGATGCAAAGATTAAACAATGAGAATTTTACAATCTGATACTCAACAATTTCAAAAACGAGGACAGTTTATCGTGTTAACGTCAAGTGGTATCCAAAATTAGTCCAAAAGCACAAGAACATAATGAGAAATCTGCAACACGCTGCATCCCACACACTCGATCAGGTCGTTGTCAGTGGTGATGGTGGTGTGGGTGGGCGTTTAGAAAGGTATACAAAGAAAATTACAAAAGACTGCCGGTCGAAATTATGGAAAGAGGTGAAATACAAAAAGAAGTTATTCCTTTTCCACTCATCCTCGCCGCTGAATTATTCCATTTCAATACAAGCCACGTGAATGCAGGTTAAACTCATCCATCCATCCATCCATCCATCCATCCATCCATCCATCCATCCATCCATCCATTATCCAAACGGCTTATCCTGCCCTCAGGGTCTCGGGGATGCTGGAGCCTATCCCAGCAGTCATTGGACTGTGGGAGGAAACCGGAGCACCCGGAGGAAACCAACGCAGACACGGGGAGAACATGCAAAGGGCAGCACGGTGGCGCAGTAGTTAGAGTGGTTGCCTCACAGACAGAAGGTCCTGGGTTCGGGCCCTTGAGTAGTCCAACCTTGGGGGTCGTCCCGAGGCATCCTCTGTGTGGAGGTTAAACTCATAGCTTCTTACAATGAGGGCAACCAACGAGGGCAAGCAAATTTAAGGACATCTGTTATGGTAAACAGAGACTGACGTATCATGGAAAGCTTTGAGAGGAGGGGCGTTGTTTTACCGCTTTCACACTGGCCAAAAACCCCGCTAACATCCGCCTTTGGTGGCGAATGTCACACTGACCAAAGGCGAATGTTAGCGGGTTTTGTTGGCCAGTGTGAAAACGCCATTACAAGGCATTTTATGTGGTCCACATAGAAGTTTTCTTTTCTTTTTATGGATTTTTCCCTCTTTTTCTCCCCAATTGTACCTCGCCAATTACCCCACTCTTCTGAGCCACCCCGGTCACTGCCCCACCCCCTCTGCCGATCTGGGGAGGGTTGCAGTCTACCACAGGCTTCCTCCAATACATGTGGAGTCGCCAGCCGCTTCTTTTCACCTGACAGTGAGGAGTTTTGTCAGAGGGACGTAGCGTGTGGGAGGATCACTCTATTCCCCCTCCTCCCCCCTGAACAGGCGCCCTGACCGACCAGAGGAGGCGCTAGCGCAGCGACCAGGCCCACATGCAGCTTCCCACACGGCCAATTGTGTTTGTAGGGATGCCCGACCAAGCCGGAGGCAACACAGGAATTCGAACCAGTGATCCCCATGTTGGTAGGCAACAGAATAGACCGCCATGACACCCGGGCGCCCTCATAAAGAGGTTACCTCCACCTTCGCCGGGCATCCCTACAAACACAATTGGCCGTGTCTGCGGGTGGGTCGCTGCACTAGCGCCTCCTCTGGTCGGTCCGGGCGCCCATTCGGTGGGGGGGGACTGGGGACTCTTCGCTGTCAGGTGAAAAGAAGCCGCTGGCGACTCTACCTGTATCGGAGGAGACATGTGGTAGTCTGCAGCCCTCCCCGTATCGGCAGAGGGGGGAGAGCAGCAACCGGGGTAGCTCGGAAAAGTGGGATACAATTGGGGACAAAAAAGGGGAAAATTCCCCCCCCCTAAAAAAAGAATGTGGAGTAGAGAGAGACCACAGGGGCCTGTGTTCGGGTCTCATGTAATCAACACCTCTGATGAAGACGAGTGCCGGAGTCATCTTCGTATGTGGCGGAACACTGGTGACTTTGTATTGGGACTCACTGAGCCACACCTGAGGAGCACGACAACAAACTGTGTCGGCAGTGTGGACCCTCAGCTTAGACCCATAATTACTTGCAGCAAGTGTGTCGGAGCGCCGCCCTGGGAGGAAGACTTGTGTAATCTGTTGACTGCTGCGAGCAGGGTGGTGGATGAACACAAGAGACTGGAGGGACAACACAAAGGTGTTGAATTGTATAAAAAGTTGCATGCACAGAAAATAGTAAACAAATTTAAATTGCAGTTTGAAATCACAGTGCTCAGGGAAAAGTGTGGAGGAGGTGTGGGGTAACACATACAAAAGCACGTTACAATCATTATGCATGCTACAACACGGAGCCACAAGGACAGTACACAACTGAGGATTTCGTGACCACACTAACACGCTGTTTTTAAAGACACACGTTTTGAAATTCATGTGGATGTGGTGTAATTTAAGGCTGCACTAGTAATGCACAAAGCAAGAAATAATTTACTTCCTGCAATATTCAATAGACAGAGGGGGTATAACTTAAGGGGAAAATTGAACTTGAAAAGTTTTCGTGTTCGTACCAATCTGGAGCATGTGTGTTTCAATCTGTGGGGTGACCGTGAAATGGTCTCGATGCAGAACGCCAGCAGAGTAAAAACATGAATCGGTTTTAGAGGCTGTACTAAGAAATAATAAATCATTTTTGAGAGGTACGGGGAAGATGGAGGGGCCTTGTTTGTCTCAAGGAAGTGGCGTGCTGATGATGATGTTCCGAGTGCTGAGCATGCCTGACGGGCACCTGCACGTTGATCATGTATACGTATAATGAGGATGAACACTGAGGTAATTATTTAAGCTGTGTATCGTGGACACTGGGGTGGATGAATGAATAGTCTTGATGAAGATCATGGACACTGATTAAGCAGAGGAAGGGGTGGGACCAGAGAAGTGATTTAATTCTCCCTACTCCTTTCCGGACAGGTAATATTTACTCTGTTGTTTATTGAGATTTGTTGTACATGCTTACTTTTCATTTTATCTATTGTTTTGTTTGTTGTATGTGTGTGTGTTTATATATATATATATATATACACTACCGTTCAAAAGTTTGGGATCACCCAAACAATTTTGTGTTTTCCATGAAAAGTCACACTTATTCACCACCATATGTTGTGAAATGAATAGAAAATAGAGTCAAGACATTGACAAGGTTAGAAATAATGATTTGTATTTGAAATAAGATTTTTTTTACATCAAACTTTGCTTTCGTCAAAGAATCCTCCATTTGCAGCAATTACAGCATTGCAGACCTTTGGCATTCTAGCTGTTAATTTGTTGAGGTAATCTGGAGAAATTGCACCCCACGCTTCCAGAAGCAGCTCCCACAAGTTGGATTGGTTGGATGGGCACTTCTTTGAGCAGATTGAGTTTCTGGAGCATCACATTTGTGGGGTCAATTAAACGCTCAAAATGGCCAGAAAAAGAGAACTTTCATCTGAAACTCGACAGTCTATTCTTGTTCTTAGAAATGAAGGCTATTCCATGCGAGAAATTGCTAAGAAATTGAAGATTTCCTACACCGGTGTGTACTACTCCCTTCAGAGGACAGCACAAACAGGCTCTAACAGGTACTATTTAATGAAGATGCCAGTTGGGGACCTGTGAGGCGTCTGTTTCTCAAACTAGAGACTCTAATGTACTTATCTTCTTGCTCAGTTGTGCAACGCGGCCTCCCACTTCTTTTTCTACTCTGGTTAGAGCCTGTTTGTGCTGTCCTCTGAAGGGAGTAGTACACACCGGTGTAGGAAATCTTCAATTTCTTAGCAATTTCTCGCATGGAATAGCCTTCATTTCTAAGAACAAGAATAGACTGTCGAGTTTCAGATGAAAGTTCTCTTTTTCTGGCCATTTTGAGCGTTTAATTGACCCCACAAATGTGATGCTCCAGAAACTCAATCTGCTCAAAGAAGTGCCCATCCAACCAATCCAACTTGTGGGAGCTGCTTCTGGAAGCGTGGGGTGCAATTTCTCCAGATTACCTCAACAAATTAACAGCTAGAATGCCAAAGGTCTGCAATGCTGTAATTGCTGCAAATGGAGGATTCTTTGACGAAAGCAAAGTTTGATGTAAAAAAAATCTTATTTCAAATACAAATCATTATTTCTAACCTTGTCAGTGTCTTGACTCTATTTTCTATTCATTTCACAACATATGGTGGTGAATAAGTGTGACTTTTCATGGAAAACACAAAATTGTTTGGGTGATCCCAAACTTTTGAACGGTAGTGTATATATATATATATATATATATATATATATATATATATATATATATATATATATATATATATATACAGTGCATCCGGAAAGTGTTCACACCCCTTCACTTTCCCCACATTTTGTTATGTTACAGCCTTATTCCAAAATGGAATAAATTCCTTTTTTTTCCTCATCAATCTACATGCAATATCCCATAATGACAAAGTGAAAAAGGTTTTTTAGAAATTTTTGCAAATTTATTAAAAACAAAAAACTGAAATATTTCATGTACATAAGTATTCACACCCTTTGCTATGACACTCAAAATTGGGCTCAGGTTCATCCTGTTTCCACTGATCATCCTTGAGACGTCTCTACATCTTGATTGGAGTCCACCCCGAGTAAATTAATTGGATTGGACATGATTTGGAAAGGCACACACCTGTCTATATAAGGTCCCACTGTTGACAGTGCATGTCAGAGCAGAAACAGAGCCATGAAGTCAAAGGAATTGTCGGTGGACCTCCGAGACAGGATTGTATCGGGGCACAAGTCTGGGGAAGGGTCCAAAAAAATTTCTACAGCTTTTAAGTTCCCGAAGAGCACAGTGGTCTCCATCATTCGTAAATGGAAGAAGTTTGGATCCACCAGGACTCTTCCTAGAGCTGGCCGCCCAGCCAAACTGAGCAATCGGGGGAGAAGGGCCTTGGTCAGGGAGGGGACCAAGAACCCGATGGTCACTCTGACAGAGCTCCAGCATTCCTCTGTGGAGATGGAAGAACCTTCCAGAAGGACAACCATCTCTGCAGCACTCCACCAATCAGGCCTTTATGGTAGAGTGGCCAGACGGAAGCCTCTGCTCAGTAAAAGGCACATGACAGCCCGCTTGGAGTTTGCCAGAAAGCACCTAAAGGACTCTCAGGCCATGAAAAACAAGATTCTCTGGTCTGATGAAACCAAGAGTGAACTCTTTGGCCTGAATGCCAAACGTCACGTCTGGAGGAAACCAGGCACCTCTCATCACCTTGCTAATACCAACCCTACAGTGAAGCATGGTGGTGGCAGCATCATGCTGTGGGGATGTTTTTCAGCGGCACAAACTGGGAGACAAGTCAGGATCGAGGGAAAGATGAATGGAGCAAAGTACAGAGAGATTCTTGATGAAAACCTGCTCCAGAGCGCTCAGGACCTCAGACTGGGGCGAAGGTTTACCGTTCAACATGACAACGACCCTAAGCACACAGCCAAGACAACGAAGGAGTGGCTTCAGGACAAGTCTGTGAATGTCCTTGAGTGGCCCAGCCAGAGCCCAGACTTGAACCCCATTGAACATCTCTGGAAAGACCTGAAAATAGCTGTGCAGCAACACTCCCCATCTAACCTTACAGAGCTCGAGAGGATCTGCAGAGAAGAATGGGAGAAATACCCCAAATATAGGTGTGCCAAGCTTGTAGCTTCATACCCAAGAAGACTTGAGGCTGTAATCGCTGCCAAGGGTGCCTCAACCAAGTACTGAGTAAAGGGTGTGAATACTTATGTACATGCAATATTTCAGTTTTTTATTTTTAATAAATTTGCTAAAATTTCTACAAAACCTTTTTCACTTTGTCATTATGGGGTATTGTATGTAGATTGAGAAAAAAAGGAATTTAATCCATTTTGGAATAAGGCTGTAACATGACAAAATGTGGGAAAAGTGAAGGGGTGTGAATACTTTCCGGATGCACTGTATACGTATATGTGTGTGTGTGTGTGTGTGTGTGTGTGTGTGTGTGTGTGTGTGTGTGTGTGTGTGTGTGTGTGTGATGGCCTGGCGACCTGTCCAGCATCCCCGCGACCCTGAGAGCAGGATAAGCGGTTAAGACGATGGATGGATATATATATATATATATATGTGTGTGTGTGTGTGTGTATATATATACACACACACACACACACACACACACACAGTTTTGTTTTTCATGTCCGAGATAAACTTAACTAAAACTAAACTAAAAGGAGGTGAATTAAACGGTGAATAGCAGCATTGTTTAACAGTGTAAATAACAACACAGCTGCACCATGTGCAGAAGTATAAGACACAACACAAGGTGTATAACTGTGCAATCAGTCCAGTTGATGGAGGAAGGAATAGAAAGGAGGTGGGTCAAATGAGTAATATATGTCGTCTGTGTGATGGAGGTTGTTATTGTAGTGTGGTGACGGTGAATAATACTGCCTTCGGGGCGCAGGAGCGGGGTACTGTCGTGTGCTGTGGCGGAGGAGCTGGCATGTGTGCAATCAGGTCCTGCAGAAGTGAGGTTTGACCCCGCATCTGACGCCGAATGTCTCGAAACATGTTGCAGGAAACATTCATCTGCTCTTCCCGCTCCCGTTTATCGGCCTCCTGCGCCTCTCTCTCCGCCCCTCTCTCCACCTCCTGCGCTTCTCTCCTCAACCGCTCTTCATGGGCCCTCTGCCTTTCCATCCAACGGTGACCCTTCTCCTCATCTTCACCATCCATTGCCAGCAATAGGTCCTTTATTTCTTTAGCCACAAGCTGGGCTTTGCTTAATTTCCGCCTTCTCTGCTGCAGCACACAAACGCCATTAGCGAGACGGCTCTTCATGAGCAAACACACTCATGAAAAAACATGATAATCACGACCAAAACCAAGCTTTTTCCCTGATCGATCATGAGGCACAGATTCACCGTTTTTACTGCTGGCGTCCATGTCCAAGCCACTAAGGTCTCTGATGTCTGCACTGCTGTTGCAAGCGGGGCATGCAGCGGGGGCTGGTTCCTCCATGTTACTCAGTAGAGCACCTGGGTTAACAGAGCGGCTGGTCCCCCAAATCGAATGGCACACGTTGAAATATGGCCATTCCAACTGTCCTCTATCACTCCTGCCATTATGGTTGTCGAGCTGATGGACATTTTTTTGCGCAAGCTCTTCAGTTTGCTCGTCACCTGAGCCTTATCCCGAGCAAAGCGGCACTCTTGAAGCTGTTTTTCCAGCTTTTCCGGGCCATCCTTTACCATCCCTGTTATATGGTGGTTGATCTCATTCTCTGCTCGGAGGGTTATGAGCTCCTGGACCTCCTTGTCCCCCTAATCCACATACATTTTAGAGAGTAGTGTTAGCATCCTGGTAGCTGTAGGTAGGTTGCTAATTGCTGCTAGCTGCTTTTTGAACTCCTGGTGGTGGGTCGCACACATAACACATCATCAAAATGTCACACCCGTCCCGTCCTGCCGGCTGTCCATCTGTGACTATCTCCGCTGCCAGCTTAACGCCAGAACAACACCGCCTCATTCCATGTTTGTACGTTTTACAAAGAACGGCGAGTTGGAATAATGGTGCAACCTTCCCGCCTTGAACAGGCAGTGTAAATTGCTCTATTGCTTTCCTGTGGAGAGAGCGGTGTCACCCACCTAGCGGTGTCACTACCTAGGGTAACATGGACCACTCGGATTTTTTGCTTTGCCACTGTGTCAAAAGCTCAAACTATTTAAACTTTGCACCTGTCTGTTGTTGACCCTTTCAAATTGCTTTTCTGTTTTTAACAGCAAAGCTAACGACAACTAGCATTTTAGGCTAATATGCTCTTTGAGTGAAAATGTTACCGCTCATTATGTGGATGACTCAAAGCTGAACTCTGGAAACAAATGATCCCTTAACTGGTCTGAAAAATGGATTTAGGCCATAATGGGTTGCCTAAACACAACACACATTGTTTTGCGTTATAGGGCTCTGCCTGCATTCTTTAGCATCAATCTGCACATTTTGTTTGGAAGCTTTGGCTCTGGTTCTGTCGCTCCATTAGCTTACAATTGGGGGTGACTGATAACATAGCAATAAGAGAGGTGAGTCAGTGTCTGGAGGATTACTGGTTGAATCCCAGGAATGGCTGGATGATCCAGGTTGGGCCTGGGCTGACAACTACAAGGTTATTGTATCAGGATCCCAGACAGATGTAGTGCCCTTGGGCAACCCTTCACCCTTACTCATGGTGCTGCTTGGCAACTGATGCTGTTCTGTTCCCAGTCTTGTAAAAGTAGGATAAAGAAATGACTAGCTTAAAAGCAAGTTGACAAGTACACACCAAAGAGCTAGGGGAAAACAAGCACTAGCAGCTCAACTGGCAAGGCCAGTCAGTCCACAATCCCCCTCACCACCACCAGGGTTAGGGATATTGGCCTCATTCAGTACATGGGGATTTGTATAGTCTAAATAGTTGACAAACGGTGGTTGATTTTCATGCACAGTGGCCTGCTGTGTTGCTGAACAAGTAAATGTACAGCTCATCAGCATAAGAAAACAGACTCGATGCTCCTTGGTGTGCTAGTTAGCAAGACTCTAGAAACTCCAGAAAAAGTTAATAATCACAGACTGGCGCAAGGAGAAAAAGGCTGATTGTGCGATGTATTTGGTATACCTCTGCAAACCAAAGAGGTGTGAGGACTCACATCAAAGAGGTACAATGCAGTATCTACTGGAAAGGCATTTGAGAGACAGCCAGCCCCCAGAGGGCAGGCACAGGAACCAACTGGGACATACAAATGACAGGGCACATGAAACACAAGCCCTGTTTGATCCTGTGCCACTACCACTGGAGCTAAATGACCATGATGGCACTCTCAGTGCTATTAGCCATCTCCACTACACATTTGCTTTGGTTCCACAACTCGAGCTTTGCATGGCAGAAAAACACAATAATGGAAGGGGAATGCAAAAGTCACCAACCCATAATAAGAAAGGTGAGGGAATAACTACAGGAAAGATGGAGAAAGTAAAAAGATGGAAGCTCATGAAAGATGGAGTAGACAAAAAAGATGGAAGCGTGTGTGTGTTCTGATCAGGCGCCTATTAATAAGTGGCCCAAGCGTCGGGTGGTCCACATCTTCACATGAACGAATTCGCCTTGCCTTATCCCCCCCCCCCCCCAACGCTCAACCCACTCCTGACTCGAATGTTGTGCGAGAGACAGAAGACTGGCAATACACATTAAGGTCTTCATGGATGCTCCAAGCCGCATGCACCAGCGCATTAAGACATGCAAGACAGACGAGCACTGGGGGCAGACACATCTGTCTACCCGACAGCACATCGTCTAACTCTAATGACGGCAAAGCCCAGATCTCATTTGTCCGTGTGCCTTGTGCAATGGCCTGGACTTTATCTCTTTATATTTCTTAGTTCATCAAAGGCAGCTTTTACTGTAACTATAATATACTGAAATGTCATCCTCTCTATGATAACTTGACATCTACCAAGACTGGCACCACTGGTGCTTTAGTTCTTTTTAGTGCTTAAGGAACAGGTTATTGCCTATGTTTATCAAACAGCTGCTACTTAAAGGATAATTCCGATTTTTTTTCTAACAACCCGGGTTATATTTTTGTAATTTTTGCCGTCATGCATATGGGTTATGATATCATTTTACTCACCAGCTTCATTTCAGAGACACAGAACCAACGCTAAACAGTTACAACAGCCTCTTACAGGACATCGGAACACAAGCTTTTATCAGTGTTATCCATCCATCCATCCATCCATCCGTTATCCAAGCCGCTTATCCCAATCGGGTTCGCGGGACGCTGGAGCCTATCCCAGCAGCCATCGGGCGGCAGGCGGGGAGAAACTCTGAACAGGCCGCCAGACCAGCACAGGGCCGACACATTCACACCTAGGGACAATTTTAGTTTGGCCAGTTCACCTGACCTACATGTCTGACACATGGTCCTTCCCATGTGCCAATTCCACATAATACAGGAAACAAATACTTAGGCAGGCAAGGGCATCCGTCCTCAGACTGCCATATGTTACCAATGGTAGTGTAACTGAAATAATTTTTTTGGCCTTGATTTCTGGTCTTTGGTCAAGGTGGACAGACTTCACAACAACAATATTGATGCAACTAAGATTTGTTGGAAAAATATTCTTTATACGTGTAGGTTATCAATGACAACTCATGAAGCTGGTTTGGAGGGAGGTGTTACGGGAGGAACGGATGATTGGTTGTCCATCCATCCATCCATTATCCGAACTGCTTATCCTGCTCTCAGGGTCGCGGGGATGCTGGAGCCTATCCCAGCAGTCATTGGACAGCAGGCGGGGGGACACCCTGGACAGGCCGCCAGGCCATCACACAGGGCCAACATACACACACACACACACACACATTCATACCTAGGGGCAATTTAGTACGGCCGAGGCACCTGACCTACATGTCTTTGGACTGTGGGAGGAAACCGGAGCACCCGGAGGAAACTCACGCAGACACGGGGAGAACACGCAAACTCCACACAGAGGACGACCCGGGATGACCCCCAAGGTTGGAGTACCGGGGGCTCGAACCCAGAACCTTCTTGCTGTGAGGCGACCACGCTAACCACTGCGCCACCGTGCCGCCCATGATTGGTTGTATACTTTCAAAATCTCGCTCACACTGCTCATTTCTCCAAAGTCACATATCTTATCTTTGAGTTGTGCCAACTCCAATCCCCAAGACTTCAGGATTTCAAAGTCCATCATTGTTAATAATGCACACAAGCGGGCCAAGCCAGTCTTTTTAATGTACGAGTCCATTTTGCTTCGTATTCCCACTGTGGCATTATACTGTGACCCACATGTCACCGTTTATAGTATTTGCAATTTGCAACAATCAATTCAAATGCAGTTAGGGAAACAAGTAATATATGCACTCAAGACCTTTGTCAGCGCACCGAAATATGTTAGTCTGCCAGAATCAATGAGACACAATCTGCTGCCTAGAGGAAGTAAGCAGGAAGACAAAGACAAAGCTCAGCAGAGCTGATTTTGTAGAGTACTTCATTCAGTAAATCAAAACGGTTGTCAAAATTCAATAACAGGAAATTACAGGCCAAGGTTATAAACCAAGAATCATGAATAACTCAATGGGCTAAACTGAAGATACTGTAAATGTGATATTATTGCACAAATAATAAACACCATTTTTGTTCAAATGTGCGATTTGCGATTTAAACTTATTACTTAGTACTTGCGTTGTATCTGAAGTTTTTGCCCTCCCCCCTTTCTCCCAATTGTACTTGGCCAGTTACCCCGCTCTTCCGAGCCGTCCCGGTCGCTGCTCCACCCTCTCAGCCGGTCCGGGGAGGGCTGCAGACCACCACATGCCTCCTCCAATACATGTGGAGTCGCCAGCTGCTTCTTTTCACCTGACAGTGAGGAGTTTCACCAGGGGGACGTAGTGCATGGGAGGATCACGCTAGTCCCCCCAGTTCCCCATCCCCCCTGAACAGGCGCCCCGACCGGCCAGAGGAGGCGCTAGTGCAGCGACCAGGATGCATACCCACATCCAGCTTCCCTCCCGCAGACACGGCCGATTGTGCCTGTAGGGACGTCCGACCAAGCTGGGGGGAACACGGGGATTCGAACCGGAGATCCCCGTGTTGGCAGGCCGGGACTAGACCACCACGCCACCCGGGTGCCCAAGTTTCTGCCCTCTTGCTTGGAAAGGAGAAGATGATGGGCTGCCGAGGGAGCTCCAACAACTAACAGTTAATTCTACCACGCTTAAAACACGTGAGTTAGAGACCGACATGAAGCCAGTATGTACTTTACTCCATCCAATAAACAATAAGCCGGACAAGTTTGTAGCTGTGACAACAATTTAGCAGCATTGTTCCATCACCTCTGTCACTCACAGTATCCTGGCTGCCAAGTACAGGTAGGACTCCAGCACGAGACAAGGTAAACAGACACGAGATTGATGGGCCTGCTCGCAGGTGTTGGAGACAAGCTCTTCTTTATCATTAGCGAGGCCCGATCTGCGAGGCTGCTGTAGGAGCACGGGGCCGAGTGAGGAGAAGAGACGCCGAGGGAGAGAACGCCAGGCAGGTGACAGGCCCGGCGTGATAAACGAGTGAGATACGGATGAGATTAGGAGTAGCCCGCCGAATGAATGAACAAATTAATGAGGTGAGGAGAAAAAATAAGAAGTGGCTGTGCTTTGCCAGAGCCAACACATTTTGCTTGCTCTCAATAAAAAAAACGCTGCTTCTAAGAATAGTCCTGCGAGCCTCTGGCTGCTGTCGCCATCATCATTAGCACCCTCGTGGTGTGACTCTTAACACAGCATAAGTAGCAACACAATCATGGCGGATTCCAACATTTGCTTGTGTGCTTAACTAGTCGTGTAATCCACACGAGATCTGCTCTGTGTTGTACTGAAGAGGGCTACACTTCTTTTTCCCTCCTTTTTGCTTCCTAATTGTACTTGCCCCACTCTTCCAAGCCGACCCGGTCGCTGCTCCACCCCCTCTGCCGATCCGGGGAGGGCTGCAGACTACCACATGCCTCCTCCGATACACATGGAGTCGCCAGCCGCTTCTTTTCACCTGACAGTGAGGCGTTTCACCAGGGGGACGTAGCGCGTGGGAGGATCATGCTATTCTCCCCAGTCCCAACGCCCCCCCCCCGAACAGGCGTCTCGACCGGCCAGAGGAGGCGCTAGTGCAGCAACCAGGACACATACCCACATCCGGCTTCCCTCCTGCAGACATTGCCATTGTGTCTGTAGGGACGCCCGACCAAGCCGGTGGTAACACAGGGCTTCGAACAGCCGTCCCCGTGTTGGTAGGCAACAGAATAGGCCGCCACACCACCCGGACGCCCTGCACTTCTTTGCCATGCTCTGCAACAACACCGAAATCCACTCTGTGCATAACTGTAGTCCACTGACTTCCGGTTTCTACTGCAGCGGTCATACCAGTGTCCTGCTTGTTGACGTGCGCTACTGACAATGGCATATTTTTCGCGACGCCTGCAAGCTTTACCATGGATAAATGTCAACGACATGCACAGAGTTGTCGACCAACTTCCACCTGCACCTCCCAGCAAACGGGTGAAAAGTTTCAAGTTGTACATATCAAGTTACGTCCACAATTATGAGGACGGTCCAGACGGACAGATGGACTGGTATGACCACTGCAGTAGATATCGGAAGTCTGTGGTGGACTACAGTTATACACAGAGCTGATTAGACCTGTGAGGGCATCTTCACTTGGTCACTTGGGGATTCATCTACCCCCCGAGCGCAGTTCGTGGCTCACCGCAGTGGCTGTTGGTAAGGCTAGAGTATCACTTGGCTGCCGATTGGTTGATGCTAGATCCAACGGGTCGTAGGCACGGAAGTAGACGTGATTGGCTGTTGCGTCGGCCAATAGACAGCGTGGACCCACGAAGCGCACTGACTGCCAGACCGACAGACAGAGCAATACTTGGGGTGAATTGAGTTAATGTTAGTTAGCTAGCAATAGCAATAGCGGTAGGGTCAGGGTTAGAGTTACAGTACAATTTGGCAATGTTAAGGTCAGTTGTAAGCTAGCTAGCTAAATGTTTCACTGCGCATCGTTTGTTTCAAGTCAGTGCGCTTCGAGGTTCCGCGCTGTCTATTGGCCGGTGCAACAGCCAATCATGGCTGCAACAGCCAATCACGGCTACTTCCGTGCCTACACCCCGTTGGATCCAGCATCAACCCTGCCGATTGCCCTCTACAAACCGCCATTTTTAAAGTATGAATCCCCTTTTAATAAGCTGCAAGCAAAAAAACAAACACAAAAAAACAAAACACACCTTTACACAACTTGACTTTGATATTGCAGCGAATTCCGGGGGGGGCAGTCCGGGAACCGCCACAGCCGGGACGCGAACCCGTATCTCCCACTCCGCAAGCGACAATGTTAACCAGTCGACTAAAGGGTCAAGGACCAACGTGTCTACTTATCCATGCACGTTACAATATCATTTATTTGTTCTTTGTGAACCATTTTCCCACTTTCGTTTGCATCCCGTTTTTACACATCAAGAAAAACCTTCTGCCTCTCAGCGTTTCGCTACTGCTGTTTTGCCCTATTTTATGACTTACAGATCAATGCCAGGATTAGTCAGGAGAGGATCTGGGTTATTACGGCTCGGTTCTGCGAGTCTGAAAGAGTATGGGGGATCTCGAGTGTACGGATGCCCACCACCGTCACCGCCCCGCACACCCCCGAGCTTCCCGAACGTCTTCATTGTGGCTCATATCTCTAAAAAAGCTGCTTTAAGTTGTCACACATGACTGATATGTTTACTACTCGGTAAGGTCCCTACAGGCAAAGCTGATTTATGTCAGAATCCTATCAGCCACCCACCCACACACACACACACACACACACACACACACACACTCTGCAAGGAAAATATTCATGTCTCCATTTAAATCCTCAGCAACCTCCGAGGGTGAAACCCACCCCGCCAGTGTAGACACAGCGCCCTCCACCCCCTCCCCCCAACTCACAGCAGTTTTGGGGGGGGGGCTCCTACGATACCCCAAAACAAAAATGTTGTGTGTGTGAGACCGGGCCGAGGAGGTTTTAGTGGCACTCCGCCTGCGAGGAGGATCCGCCCGGTAGAGGGTGCTTCTCAGGGCGTCCGGGTGGCGTGGCGGTCTATTCCGTTGCCTACCAACACCGGGATCGCCGGTTCGTATCCCTGCGTTACCTCCGGCTTGGTCGGGCGTCCCTACAGACACAATTGGCCGTGTCTGCGGGTGGGGAGCCGGATGTGGGTATGTGTCCTGGTCGCTGCACTAGCGCCTCCTCTGGTCGGTCGGGGCGCCTGTTAAGGCTGGGGGGGGGAATAGCGTGATCCTCCCACGTGCTACATCCCCCTGGTTTAACTCCTCACCGTCAGGTGAAAAGAAGCGGCTGGGGACTCCACGTGTATGGGAGGAGGCATGTGGTAAGTCTGCAGCCCTCCCCGGATCGGCAGAGGGGGTGGAGCAGCGACCGGGGACGGCCCGGAAGAGTGGGGTAATTGGACAGGTACAATAGGGGAGAGAAAGGGGGGGGGGGGGAGTGCTTCTCTGGCTGCTTCCTCTGTCCTGCCCCCCCCCGCCCCCGCCCCCGCACCCTGACAGCACATCAGTGCCATCTGATTGTGCTGCTCTTACCTTGAACACAACACAGGTATGTGAGCAGACAGACTGGCACACAACCACAAATACACACCCACCGGTATTTATAGACGGCTTCTGTCTTGACGACAGTGTCGGATTGGGAGCTAAAGGGCTGCACAGGTTTCACTGAACACCGGCGAAACAAAGAAGAAGAGAAGGGCTCCTTATCCTCCTCTCTGGGAATCGGTTCATTCGAGTATAAAACCAGGAACTATAAAAAAAAGCAGAGTAAAGCACAAAAGCAGAGTGCTGTTGTTTAACATGAACGGGAAAAAAACCGGCAACGCGGTCGGCGCTCGCTCCCCTTATCTGACGCAACATCAGAAAATGGCAAACAACCGACGCCAAAGTAGCCCTTCATGGGTAATGACATTATTTTCCTATCCATGTAAAAGCAAACCTTGTAAAACAAACGAGGACGCCCGCAGTAGGAGCACCTGCTTGTTACTGCTGCAACCTTCTTCTTTCGGCCTGCTCCCTGTTTTCCAGGGGTCACCACAGCGGGGTTTACTGCTGCGAGGAGGTGCAGCAATGCACTGACCTATGCGCTCCTTCACAAAAGTACTGGACTACTGCTAACGGAGACGCTTTTTGGGCGGCGCGGCGGCGCAGTGGCGCCGTGCTGTCGCCTCACAGCAAGAAGGTCGAGCCCCGGGGTAGCCCCGACCTTGGGGGTCGTCCCCTGTGTGGGGTTTGCATGTTCTCCCCGTGTCTGCGGCGGGTTTTCTCCGGGTGCGCCAGTTTCCCCCACCATCAAAAAAAGACATGTATGCTAGGGTTCATGCTCCTGGCTGTGCGCCTGATGGGAGGCATGGAAAGACGGAACTGGAGTTGGACCCGGGTGCTGCGTGGCCTAGCTACACAGCTAGGATGGGTTGAATGCAGAGCGTCATTTCACGACGGGATTAATAACGTATCTCCAAATTAGAAAAAATAATAATAATAATCTGGGCGTCCGGGTAGCATAGCGGTCTATTCCGTTGCCTGCCAACACGGGGATCGCTGGTTCGAACCCCCGTGTTGACTCTGGCTTGGTTGGGTGTCCCTACAGACACATTTGGCTGTGTGCCGGATGTGGATGTGTCCTGGTCGCTGCATTAGCGCCTCCTCTGGTCGGTCAGGACACCTGTTCAGGGGGGAGGGGGAACAGTGTGATCCTCCCAAGCGCTACGTCCCCCTGGCGAAACTCCTCACTGTCAGGTGAAAAGAAGCGGCCGGTGACTCCTCATGTATCGGAGGAGGCATGTGGTAGTTTGCAGCCCTCCCCGGATCAGTAGAGGGGGTGGAGCAGAGACCGGTATGGCTCAGAAGAGTGGGGTGATTGGCCGGGTACAATTGGGGAGAAAAAGGGGGGAAAATAAAAAAAAGAAGAAGAAAGTACTGGACTACTACTAATGGAGACATCTCTGCACACAAAAAAAAAGCACAAACCCCAACAAGCACACGTGAAAACACTCAACAAAATGACAACACAGTTATGTATTCATGTATCTCTTAATAACGGAGATAGATCCCCATCTGCTCAACCCCGGCTTAAATGAACAGTCCTCGGGCCCAGTTCACAGGGACCACAGAGCCTTTGGTACGAGCATTCATTCTGACCTCTGTCCTCTGTGGTCCGGTAATTGTGCCAGAGGACCACGCCTTGGTTTAACAGGAGGGCGGCGTCACACTCGCGGGTGTGCTGTCCAGTCCAAGCAGGATAAGGTCGACTCCCCTTCACCCCGCCATCAAGTGTTCACCTCACAAAGGGGCTAATTATGAACAAGACGGGGTGCATACCAGAGTTGGCAACCTGCCTGCTTGTTCCATGTGAAGAGAGGCAGAAACTGGTTTTCAAAGCTGGCAGCAGTGAGTCAGTCGGTGCCGGGTGCTTTTGCAGGGCTCATAACTGCTTCATTAAGTGACATCACTCTGGTGGGGTGACTGGCTCGGAGGGAAAAGGGGGTGGGGGGGGGGCAGCGACCCAGCAGCAGGTGATGGCAAGGGCACGGCCAGACCACGGGTTAGGCTGCATCTGGGAGTTAAGTGGAACTCTGGGGTGGATCCAGTAGCTGCTGGGAGGAAGCCGAAGGTAGGGAGGACAACGCCGGGCGCCTTAGCTCCGGCCTTGACCTCTGGCCCCCCCCTGCTTTCTGCTCGGGTGGCGCAGTGATTTAAGTTGAGCTCCAGCCACAACTTGGATTTGAACGGCGGCTTGGAGTACACACCTGTAGAAGTTCTCTCTCTCTCTTTCCATCTCCCTCTCTCTAGCATTCAATCTTTCCTCTGCCAATCCTCTTTCACCTAAGATGACTCAGTGTGCACAATCTCCCCAAAAATCTCATTAAGGCCCACCACAGCCACTGAGTGCTGTTGCATTATTCATGTTTTGTTTTTATTTTTTTTCTTCCGAGGTGATCTCGAGAAAGGGGGAATAATTCCATCACATGTTTAAAATGCACAGCAGGGAAATAAGCCGGGCTACATCTAAGCGTACCCTTAGTCTAACAATATATTCCAGCTGGGCGACTTCCGTCGTGAAACGTGCAAATTAGGAGTGGTCGAGGTGAAATCCAGCTGCCGCAGCCTCGCGTTTTGGTGCTTTCGGTAAACGATGAGACCGGCTTTAAAACGAGACCAAACGCAGCGTTAGAAATACCGAGTCACGGCGAAATTATGTGGCGATCGTCCAACCGGAGGTGCAGATGAAATCTCTCACACTGGCTTACGACTAGTATCGGATATTTCAGAATTAATAACGATAAAAATAATCACCGGTGTAATCGAGCAAGGTTGTACTGCACCACGAGGCGACGTCACTCACCGCTCGACTAAAAAAGTAGGGACTTTCTGGCGTTCGGCCGGTGAGTCTTTCTGTAGGTTACAGTAGTATTAACGACCATTACATTTATATAGCGCTTTTCTAGACACCCAAAGCGCTTCACACTGAAGGTGGAAACTGACCTCAACCACCACCAATGTGCGTCGGCAGCCATTTTGCGCCAGAAGGCTCACCACACACCATAATCTGTTGACAAACTACCAATTTCTTATGCATGATATGCCAATCCTCCTAATACTGCACGTATTCTTAGCTCACCCATCAGGAGCATCCATCCACTGTAGATACTCAGCCAACCAACCCACCAAAGCCTCATCACTTTTGAGTTTATAGTAGCTTTTAACCTCTGCCTTCACAAACAAATCCACAAATCCACCCCCCCAATCCCCACACACAGTTGTACCCGTGTGATCCCCAACTCTTCCGAGCCGTCCCGGTCGCTGCTCCACCCCCTCTGCCGATCCGGGGAGGTGCTGCGGACTACCGCATGCCTCCTCCCATACATGTGGAGTCGCCAGCCGTTTCTTTTCACCTGACAGCGAGGAGTTTCACCAGGGGGAGGTAGCGTGTGGGAGGATCACGCTACTCCCTCCGGTTCCCCCTCCCTCCTGAACAGGCGCCCCGACCGACCAGAGGAGGCGCCAGTGCGGCGACCAGGACATATAACCACATCCGGCTTCCCACCCACAGACACGGCCAATTGTGTCCCCGTGTTACATCCAGCCCAACCAAGCTGGATGTAACACGGGGATTTGAACCGGCGATCCCCGTGTCGGTAGGCGACGGACTAGACTACCCCGACGCCCCAAACAAATCCACAACCTTGATTATTTTTCCCAGCCTTGCATTTTGTTGTATGCTTGCATCCCGAATTCAAAGACGTTTAGACTATTTTGACAACAGTTTATACAAAACACGTCATAATGACAAAGTGAAAACACATGGCGCTGTGTTTGCGGGCATGCAGCCCTGTGTGAGCAGAGCATGCATAGGCTGTGGGCTCTTGGTAGAGGCCGTGAAGGAAAGGCCTGTTCATGCCAGTTCTTCTGTGCCGGCTGAGTTCAAATGACAGAGAGCTCCAACACACAGCACACACTGACAAGACAAGGAGGGAAAACGTAAAAAAAGCTCCCGGTGGAACTTCGTTACAAGACATTACATCCATCCATGATCCCAACCCCTTATCCTGCTCGGGGTCGCAGGGATGCTGGAGCCCATCTCAGCAGTCATTGGGCAGCAGGTGGGGAGTCACCCTGGACAGGCCGCCAGCCCATCACAGGGCCGACACACACACATTCACACCTAGGGACAATTTAGTGCGGACGCTCCACCTGACCTACATGTCTTTGGACATCGGAGCACCCGGAGGAAACCCACGCAGACATGGGGAGAACATGCAAACTCCACACAGAGGACGACCCGGGATGACCCCCAAGACTGGACTACCCCCGAGGCTCGAACCCAGGACCTTCTTGCTGTGAGGCGACCTCGCTAACCACTGCGCCGCCCTAAGAAATTACATATTAAATTAAAAAAATGGTTTAAGGGGCACTACATGCTTGGAATCACCTGGCGAGAATTAAACCCTGTTCTGGTCTTCGAGGGAGCAACCTCCCAGTTGGCCGATACCGCTCGCCCATCTCATGAGGACTACCATGGCCACGCATTCACACAGCGTTTGACAAGAAATCAACTGTCACGGTGTTTTTTTTCTGGTGTTCACTGGAAACTGGTTGGCAACAAAAATGCTCAGTGCTGGCGCTGTCACTCATTTCCTTTGTGGCAAAGCGCCGCCGCCGCCGCCGCCGAATCTACCATCGCCTCCGCCCTCACCGTTCTACGCCCTCAGCGCAGACGCTGGCACACAACCTTGAGCTGCGTTCAAAGTTTCAATATATTCAACTTTGACGTCGGCAACGCTGACGTCTGTGACGCCCAACCAATCACGGCACGGTCTGATATCATAGCCATGAAATAAATAAATGAAGCAATAAAATGGTGGAGAAACTTGTTCTGTGTGTGTCGAGTATCGGAAATTATACAACATGGTGCTTAAATCACACCATGACCTGACTAAAGCGTCTGTGGCATGGCATGATGTCATTTTACAGACGGGACTACCAGGTTGGTTGACAGTCCCCCCCCCCTTTCCTCCCCAAATGTACTTGGCCAATTACCCCCCTCTTCCGAGCTGTCCCGGTCGCTGCTCCACCCCCTCTGCCGATCCGGGGAGGGCTGCAGACTATCACATGGCTCCTCTGATACATGTGGAGTCGCCAGCCGCTTCTTTTCACCTGACAGTGAGGAGTTTCACCAGGGGGACGCAGCGAGTGGGAGGATCACGTTATTCCCCCCCAGTTCCCACTTCCCCCTATACAGGCGCCCCGACTGACAAGAGGAGGCGCTAGTGTAGTGACCAGGACACACACCCACATCTGGCTTCCCACCTGCAGACACGGCCAATTGTGTCTGTAGGGACGCCCGACTAAGCCGGAGGTAACACGGGGATTCGAACCTGTGATCCCCGTGTTGGTAGGCAACGGAATAGTCCGCCACGCCACCCGGACGCCCCGGTTGACAGTTTTAAATCACTTTTTCGTATACAGCCAGTCTTTTATTCGCTTCTATGGCCGTGCTAACGGGTGACGTGGTTAGCTATGGTCACCGGCTGATGTGGGCTGTAGTCCGAAACTGAACTCCATTCTATTCCTTCCCGAATGCCCTCGTTTTGGTGTCTGACGCTGATCACACGAAGGGGTCGCGCCCCAACCTACCGTTGACACCAACGCTTTGCGCGGATCATGTGAAAGCTGCTTAAGGCGCGGTGTAAGACAACAGAATAAATTACACACGCCTTCCAATCGCTTGCATTTTAATGTACGCCACACACTCCTGCACGTGTAATTGAGGTTTCAATATCGTTTTATGACTCCATTTTTACCAACAGATGAGACACAGACCTTAGGCGAGCCTTGTGGAGGACGGGAGGTTACACAGCTGTCGCGGGTTTCAATATGCAAATAGCTCAGATATGGTTCCACCTAAACATAATGTGGCATTAAGGCCTTTACTGCTGCATGAAATACAAGGACAATGCAGCAAACACCCCGCTGAGTTATCACGTAAAGTGTGACGGCGGCATTCAGAGACGGGTGAGAAATACATCAATAAAAAGGAATCCACCATTCCTCAGCCGCTGCTATTACAGCAGGGTGTTGCAGGCCTTTGTTTAGCTCCTGATCATTTTTTTCCCATGTTTTTCCAGGGAAAGCGGGACAAATTAAGAGCGTGGAGCATGTTATTTTAGCAGCGCTAGGCTGATTCCACCTCGGTCCAGGGATCCGAGCGTTCGGCGAGAGCAGAACCTAACGGAGACTGGCAGATGGGTAGAGGGCATCCAGTGAGCAGTGACACGGGTCAGGCTGACTTTTGTGCATCTTTCACCGCTGTCTCTATGAAGAGAGGGATACTCTCACACATATGCCGTGACGCACCACATGGGGTATACAAGTAAGCAGTACTTTTTGGCTCATTTGAATGGCACACACACACACACACACACACACAGGTCATATGGTGTCCTCTGGGCTTTTTGCTAGTCTTTGCATGTTCATGGTTCTTTGCCTTGGCTTAAAGCACCACTTCGCCGATTGTCAACCTTATCTCTATCTATCCAAGTTGAGGATACAGTGTGGAAAAAGTCTGCAGCTGTTGCCAATGTTCTCCGTCTCTCTGAGACGTAGCTGCAAAATCTGTACTTCTTCCGGCACCGGCACCATCGTATCACGTGTCAGTAACGTAGTTGGTGACAAGGAAGGACTCTGGGCAAATTTCAGCTTGGATTTCTAGTCTCCGTCTCAGCCAGGGGACGTGCTCTAGATGCCACTTGAAAACAAAACTACCTTGTTCTCTTTACCCTGCATTGCAAAAATACGAGCTCAGAGGATCTGATGGACAAGGATACATTTCACAGTGTTTTGGTTGACTTGGATATTCAACCGTATTCATCTGAGCCAGAGTATACCACCGAAGAAATGCAGCGGAAAGAGGCCGAGGCTGCGGCTGCATTAGCCGAGCAAGAGGATACGGCCAGTGGGGACCATCCAGAACCTCAGCTGCCAAGGAGATGTCTTCATGGGGACACCTGAACCATCGCGCCCTAGACCCAACCCAAGACCCGTACAGGTTCAGATCCACGTTGTCCATTTCTATTATCGCAGGCCCCGGGTCTGTTTAACAGTATGTGTAATACCCGAGTGGAGCTGAGAAGACCCGGCTGTGACCAAACAGTGCTGAGAGAGCAGAGGTCAGAATTGTCTCTGAGTCGGACAGCACAGATGATAGTCAATTAGCAATGCTAATGTCAGACGCTGTGGCAACGAATGAGCCATCATTATTATAGTTCAAAGGGCAAACAGTAGACGTTATCTTTATTATGCTAGATGCAACAAAACCGCAACGCTGGTTCTAAACGAGTCGTGTTTGTCATCCGTCACCATGACAGCAAGTGGACCTCTAAGCTGAAACAACGAGTGGATTAGCCATGCTGTTTCAAGCAGCAAGAGAGGAATAACAGAAAACCTGGATGTATATAACAAAATTTCTTGGCAAGGAGGATGGATTATATGTTACAGCCAGGCACAGAGGACAAGGCTACCGACCTTACATTAAGTCACAAAATGTTGTTTTGACAACTTGTAAATTAACATTAACTTGTTAACGGCAATCAGGTGTGACATCAGTGCCGATGAGGTCTGTTTCTCCCGGCCAGGTTCGGGTCCAACATTTCTCGGTTCTGCATGGGTCCGGGTCCCAGCTTTCACATAACAGACGGGTCTGGTTCAGTTTTGGGTAGTACATTTCTGGGTCTTTTGGGGTTCGGGCAAAAAAAATGTGGACCTTTGAAGACCTCTGCTGCCGTGAGCAAACAGAAATGCTGGTGCCTTTGGTCAAACCGCACTCTGATGCCAACGGAAACTGAATAATTCATTTTCAGCGTGGACAGTTTTTGTTGGATGCCGTTGCAGATGCCAACCCTAAGACAGCCCGTGTGTGCGATACTATGCATGACAGTTTTACTCCTCACATGGAAAGATGTGTGTTGGATACTCTCTTCAGGATCCCTCAGATAGACTGGAAAAGACAACCAGCAGGGCCATGAGGGCAGATGACCATTGAGTATTTCATCACCTAACGCTATGTTTTGGCTAACAAAGTAAGAGCTATCGGCTAGTGTGGTGACACGAGGCAATGTTGGACAAGTGATTTTCTCAATTATAGTAACAACAAGCCATGGTTTAGCAGAGGTTATAATGCTATGTAGTAAGAAGAACAACACATTCAACAGGGGCAATAGAGAACTCCACAAATGCATAAAATATGAATTTGAGCAGGCAGTAAGAAAGGCTATGGCCAATTACAAATGCAAGCTGGAGAACAAGCTCCAGGACAAGGACAGCAGAGGTGTGTGGTAGGGGCTGCGGCAAATTACCAACAATAAAGCCAAACACCCAGCCTGTAATGATGACCCCAAGCGCCCTGATGACCTTAATGAATTCTACTGTCGTTTTGATAAAACCTCAACCCGCCAACAGAGTCTCCCTACAGTGGAAGCCCCCCTGAGTCCACCTTTTGTGATTGAAGCGTATGAGGTCAGGTGTCTGCTGCGCAATCAGAACAGCAGAAAAGCTGCAGGCCCTGATCTTGAGTCCTCAGACACTTTATAATGGTGTGCTGCTGACTTGTATTTTTAATTAGTCTATCAACCAGTGTTAAGTACCAGCATGCTTTAAATCTGCAGTAATAATTAATGTGCCTAGGAAGCCCATTATTGGCTTTTTAAATGACTACAGGCCCGTTGCCTTAACATCTGTTGTAATGAAAGTGCTTGAAACATCTGTCCAGTGCTGTGTAAGACCCCAATTGGTTTGTGTTCAGGGCCAATAGTTCAGTGGACGACGCTGTATCTCTCTGTCTCCACTCTATCTTGCAGCACCTAGAGCAGTGGCGGCTAACCATGTGCCATGGAGAGCCATGTGTATGCAGGTTTTCATTCCAACCCGACTCCACACCAGGTGATTTTACTGATATATTCTTCCTCTTTGGTTGAAGGGTTGCTAATCAGTGAAATCACCTGGTGTGGAGTCCGACTGGAATGAAAACCTGCATACACATGGCTCTCCATGGCACATGGTTAGCCACCCCTGACCTAGAGGCGCCTGCCACCTATGCTCGGGTACTGTTCATTGACTATAGTTCAGCTTTTGATACAACAATACCCAAGGCTACATAATAAACTTTTGCAGCTATGTTTCCATCAGTCTCTATGTCTCGGGGTCTTGGACTTCTTACTGGGCAGAACACAGGTTGACAACTTCAACAGTAGATTTTCAAACTCATTGATCATTAGCACAGATGCCCCTCAGGGGTGTGTCCTCTCACCTCTGTTCTACTCATTATACACCAATGACAATATTTCACACTCTGACACTGTAAGATGACTAAGTTTGCTGATGATACAATACTGGTGGGGCTGATTTCCTGTAATGTGGAGACAGCTTATAGAAAGGAGGTCTCCTCTCGTCAACTGGTGTAGCAATATCTAGAACTGAACATCAAAACTAAAGAACGAAATTTGGAGTGTCAAGGGTTGCAATGTTACAGTTCTGCAGAGCTGTAATAGAAAGTGTGCTCACTTTTTCAATAACTGTACGGTATGATAATTCTACAGCCCACGAGACAAAACTGTTGGACAGAGTCGTGCTCACAGCTTCAGAAATAATTGGCTGTGAACTCCCTACCATTTCTGAATTATACCATATTCGCATTTAGCGGAACGGTAAAATTTTAAAGGACTCCTTACACCCAGCCAACCCCCCTATTCAATCATCTCCCGTCGGGTAAAAAGCTCCACAGTATTAAGACCGGAACAGCTCACCTCCACAATAGCACTTACCCTGCAGCGAGCCGCATCCTAAATGCTTCACTGATTGTACAGGCACTTTAATTTGTCACTTTAAAGGCATGGGACATATGGCTGCATTAACTGAATTATAATTGTAACAGTATGTTTTTGTGGACACTCCTTGAACGCATTGTGTGGTTATGTTTACTGTTATCTTTCAGCACACCGAAACAAATTCCAAATCCACTGTAAAGTTGATATGGCAATAGATTATTGAATCTTACCTGCTGGCTTAGGTCACTGACAGTTTACTTCAGAGGCAAGATGCATTACATTTTCTTCCAACACAGGGCAAATTAGGACTTTTTTTGTTTTTGTTGTTTTGGGAGCGGGTGATATAAGGCTAAAAATAAATTATCTGTGGCAGAATGGGAAAGGTGTTGCCTTTAGGGTGGGTTTTGTAAGCGAGAAGGAATAAGAGCTTTAAAAACCTATTTCCTGTTATGGAAAAATGACAAACAAAACCTGTTATACACTTTTCTTTTTTTTTAAAAATCAGCATTTAGTGAACATTTTATAAAGACCAAAAAAGGATGAAATATCAATGCGTAATTCAAATGTTTATATTTTTGAAAGACAAAAATTCAGTTAATGCCACCGTTCGCTCCATGGCCAAGATGTGTTATTTCCACCTCTTTTTGACGTGCAGATATTGTACAGTATTGTATTTATCTCTTATCTGGATTGAACAAGTGGCACGTTCATATCACCAGCACGTGTAATAAACATAATCCATAATTTACAGAGTGTGAAAGGAGGGGTGTGGACTTGGGCAACAGACGTCAAAATAAATGGCGAGGGAGAGAGAGCGAGCGAGCGTGTACAGCTCTGGTGATAGAAAATAGACTGGACAATCAGAGCAGCCATAATCTTTCAAGGGCAGAATTGAACTTTCAAAAATACAAGCCGGTGCAGTATGTGGCTATATCAGGGCAGAATTATTGGACTGGAGAAACTGAGAAATCACTGTTAACGTAGCTGTCTCACTACCATCACAACCTTGAGTCTGTTCTTATGTCGAATTTGTACGTAAGTCGAATTTGTATGCAGGTCGGGACAGTTACATACAGTTCACATCTAGCGTCAATTAGGCAAACGTTTGTCTTAGTATATATATTTTGCCTAAAACATCATAAATATAATAATGCAGTAACAATAATAAATGTCACTACAGTACAGTATTCATAATGGAGAGAAAGAATGTGAGTATAGATTCAAGATTCAAGAGTTTTATTTGTCACGTACGCACAAGTACAAGTCCCAAGTGCAGTGAAACGAAAAGGTATAAAAACACTAAAGAAACATTTCTTACATTTCAAGCTCCCCACCTGCCACTGTCCCCGGAGCGGGTCGCGACCGGCGGAGGCCATAAATACTTTTGAGAGGAACTATAATTTCTGGTGCATACTGGTATTGAATGATGGAAACGACATAATTTCTGGTACTTGACTACTGATAACGAGTGATGCAAAATACACAATTTTTGATACTCTGAATACTTGACTGAATGTTGGAAAATTCAAAACTAATAACACTCTTTGGTAATCACTGATACAATATACATGATTTCTGGTATTCTTCATAACATGGAATGATGCAAAATACATTGTGCATCATTAAATCTTAAATTGCGTACAGAAAATACCATAATCTCTTCTTGCCGCAGTGGCATGTGCTGCACGACTGATACATGGTAGACGGTGTGACTGAGCTGCTGGGCTCAACTGGCCTGACTGATTATGTGACCTACCTTTGATGGTGGTGTGTGAGCTGATGAGCAGTTCACACCCCACCATCAAAACACACAGCGACCCACTCCACCACAGTCCACATGCAGTCCACAAACTGGGCGGGGCCCATGAAAAGCTGTAGGTTGTTTTCTGTCAACAATCAAAATCGAATCTGAAAGCTAGCCAGAGCTGTTTCCTTCCCTTGACATCTCTTACTCTGTACTTCTTAAACAGAAACATGAATTACGTATGATTACAATGAAAATGATTTTTTCGTTCTTAAAGATCCTCACTAAACTAGTGTAATGTGATTCCCTATACAAAATTCATGGAAATCCATCCCTCACTAAACTAGTGTAATGTGCTTCCCTATACAAAATTCATGGAAATCCATCAACGGTGCTAAAGTCATGGGTCTATGAAGCTTGACCAATCAGGTGCCAGCTGACCTACTTACACTGATTGAATATCAAGAAAATTTGAATATTCTCTTATTTCTTTGAAAGTGCAGCTTGAGCTGGTAGGCAATATGGCGCCTGTATAGCCAGTTGGCTAGGCGCTGCCCCCAGTCCCCCTCCCCGCCACCCAGAAAGGCGCCCCGACCGACCGGAGGAGGCGCTAGTGCAGCGACCAGGACACATAACCACATTCGGCCTCCCACCCGCAGACACGGCCAATTCTTTGTGTAGCTGCCGCATCCTGGCATGATACAACGAGAGGGCATGTTTGTAGTCGAAAAAACGAATGCAATTCAATTCAAGTTATTGTCTGTTTTATGATTGAAGAGTGAAGATTTTAATATGCAGTTCTAACTTCTAGCTCTAACACAGAGCCGCGAGAAACGCCCGCCTCCACGGGCTGGGCGGGTTTTGGAAGGATTTGGGGGCTGTATGACAGAAGTCCGCACGCAATGCATCCTGGTACATGTGTGTACTGCCGGCATGGCTCCGTGACCAGAACTCAGATTTCTTGGTCAATATAGAACAACCAAATAAATAAACAAATAAATAAACCGACTACATTTGCCATCGACACTGATTGGCCTTCCAAAGAAAAACCGGCGGAATGTCCCTTTAGTGGTTTTCGACTTCAACAGCAGCTTTTTTCCAGCGGTTATGCAGACCCCACCCCACAAACAGACACGCTTTGTTTAAAGAAAGGACTTAAGAATCACACTGTTATTACAAATATTATAATAAACCATACATGTACAACAGTTTGAAAGTAGTAGCTGTTATTGTTTAGTGACCAGCTTGTAACTGACTGATAGTTGTAAAGTTCCTTTTTTTGGCTAGCACGCACACATGCCCATGCAGACACACACACACATGGACAGTGTGCTGGCGGGTGCAGTTGGCAGACCGCTGAGATGATGCCCAGAATCCTGTCAGAGGCATGTCTGTGCACACAGCGGAGTAGTGAGACTCGTGGCGAGGGCCAGGACATCCTGCATGCTGCCGCCGCACATGCCGCCCATCACAGATGAGCCAAACGATGCTTTTGGCCGACAGGCTGGAACGTGTGCCAGTGACACGTTTAGTCAGAAGGGGACCCTCTTTCATCCGCCATCCCCAAAAGGCACAGCAGCTGCAGTGGGGGCAGAGTCACCCAGTCTGATACGCCGGAGTTTGTGTGGCTCGCCGAACGACAATACGTTGTATTTAGTGTGTGTGTGTGTGTGTATGCGTGTGTGTGTCTGTGTATGTACGTCTGCATCCGAGTGCTTGCCTGCCTGCTACGAGTCCTGCTCACGCCAGGCAGTGTGAATCACACTCGGACAAGCCGGCAGAAAAAGGCCCTTCTGTTTTCATTTATAATTCAGAAGAGTGCCACATGCCATTTGGTCCTCTACAGAACCACAATTTCTTATATCTGGGGAGATGCTGTTGAGATCTGGAAAAAAAACAAAACACTTGTGTACCAATCTACGTTTTAGGTGCTTTCATGCCGAGAGCACTTTGGGGAATAAAATGTCATGTCGAGAATACACCACGGGAGGTGAAACCTCGAAGCCGTGCAAGATGCTTCGAGCAAAGGGGTTATGAGAGCTGCATTTATCCATACATCATGAGCTCATCGCCGTGTCTCCAGCCGTCTCTGCACCTCAGCTGGGTTTTCTGGATCTCCCCCATCCAGGGGCGGATGTAGGACTGGCGTCCTGTTTCTAGAGCGGGACGGAAACTCGAGTGTTTCTGCACACGTGGACAGGAAGAGGCAGAAGGTCTTTGCAGGTCATTCCCTCGGTTTCTGCACAACTGTTTCACAGCGGTGCGCGTGCTATTGGAAGAAGTCCTCCCCCGTTGATTTGCAGCAGTACTGACAGCAAACGAGAACAGCTGGCCGACGCCGACTTCCCGCAAATAAATATATTCGTAATAAAACTTTCTGAATGTGCTTCCAGGATGCCAAGTTAGTGAACGGCACACTGGATTTGGAACCTCACCAGTTTAACTCATCAACATTAGGTCTCTGCAGGCTCCATTTACAAGATAAATGTCCTGTAGGAAATATTGATTATTGATTATTGCTTCCAGCGAGGTTTTATTTATTTATTTATTTTTATTTCATAGTGAAATGCATTGCGAATGCAAGGCAACGCCACTCCTTTTACTTTCCCCTAGTTTCTAGATGTTAACAGGAAAATGTGATGGAAATGTGTGGAATAATATATATATATATACACTACCGTTCAAAAGTTTGGGATCACCCAAACAATTTTGTGTTTTCCATGAAAAGTCACACTTATTCACCACCATATGTTGTGAAATGAATAGAAAATAGAGTCAAGACATTGACAAGGTTAGAAATAATGATTTTTATTTGAAATAAGATTTTTTTTACATCAAACTTTGCTTTCGTTAAAGAATCCTCCATTTGCAGCAATTACAGCATTGCAGACCTTTGGCATTCTAGCTGTTAATTTGTTGAGGTAATCTGGAGAAATTGCACCCCACGCTTCCAGAAGCAGCTCCCACAAGTTGGATTGGTTGGATGGGCACTTCTTTGAGCAGATTAAGTTTCTGGAGCATCACATTTGTGGGGTCAATTAAACGCTCAAAATGGCCAGAAAAAGAGAACTTTCATCTGAAACTCGACAGTCTATTCTTGTTCTTAGAAATGAAGGCTATTCCATGCGAGAAATTGCTAAGAAATTGAAGATTTCCTACACCGGTGTGTACTACTCCCTTCAGAGGACAGCACAAACAGGCTCTAACAGGTACTATTTAATGAAGATGCCAGTTGGGGACCTGTGAGGCGTCTGTTTCTCAAACTAGAGACTCTAATGTACTTATCTTCTTGCTCAGTTGTGCAACGCGGCCTCCCACTTCTTTTTCTACTCTGGTTAGAGCCTGTTTGTGCTGTCCTCTGAAGGGAGTAGTACACACCGGTGTAGGAAATCTTCAATTTCTTAGCAATTTCTCGCATGGAATAGCCTTCATTTCTAAGAACAAGAATAGACTGTCGAGTTTCAGATGAAAGTTCTCTTTTTCTGGCCATTTTGAGCGTTTAATTGACCCCACAAATGTGATGCTCCAGAAACTCAATCTGCTCAAAGAAGTGCCCATCCAACCAATCCAACTTGTGGGAGCTGCTTCTGGAAGCGTGGGGTGCAATTTCTCCAGATTACCTCAACAAATTAACAGCTAGAATGCCAAAGGTCTGCAATGCTGTAATTGCTGCAAATGGAGGATTCTTTGACGAAAGCAAAGTTTGATGTAAAAAAAATCTTATTTCAAATACAAATCATTATTTCTAACCTTGTCAATGTCTTGACTCTATTTTCTATTCATTTCACAACATATGGCGGTGAATAAGTGTGACTTTTCATGGAAAACACAAAATTGTTTGGGTGATCCCAAACTTTTGAACGGTAGTGTATATATATATATATATATATATATATATATATATATATATATATATATATATATATATACACATATACATGTACATAAAATAAGTGTAACGACCACGGATGACTAGACTTGCTAGCCCTTGGCTAACAGCTTGGACCCTTTAGTCAACTGGTTCACGTAGTGGCCCCTGGTTCGCGTCCCGGCTGCGGCGGTTCCCACCTGCCCCCCTTATTCGCTACACTGGTGTCAGAAGAGGGATGGTGAGACCGTGAGGCCATTGGAAGCGCGTGCACCCAGAGGTGTGAAGGAGCTGGTATGCTGAAGCGCGGGGATGTGCTTCCCAAAGGAGGTGGGTAGTGTAACGACTACGGATGACTTGACTCGCTAGCCCTTGGCTAACAGGTCGGACCCTTTAGTCAACTGGTTAACGTGGCGCAATTAGTCCTAAAATAGCTGAAGGCAGGAAAGGGGGATAGTCGTACGACCCAGAGGCGGCGGGCTGAGGATGAGGATGAGGAAGGCCGACTATCATACTTGTTCTAACAACCTGTAGCATGTTGTAAAATAGCTCCCTTAACGTTTTGCTGCTCACATCAACGTAAACTTGGCAAAATGGATGACATCCATCCTTGGCACTTTTCATAATGAACACATGTTCATGTTCACCACTCAGGGTCGCGTACAGCTTTTCGTTTTGACTGACTTTTACAGTCGGCCATTTACACGTTAAACCGATGAAATAGAAGAGCATTGATTTGACAGGCACATCAGCTAACAACCTGCAAAATAATACCAACGTTGAAAATAATGGGGGCGGGGCGGTGGCACAGTGGTTAGCATGGTCGCCTCACAGCAAGAACGTCCTGGTTTCAAGCCCCGGGGTAGTCGAACCTTGGGGGGGGGGTCGTCCTGGGTCGTCCTCTGTGTGGAGTTTGCATGTTCTCCCCGTGTCTTTGTGGGTTTCCTCCGGGTGCTCCGGTTTCCTCCCACAGTCCAAAGACATGCAGGTCAGGTGAATCAACCGCACTAAATTGTCCCTAGCTGTGAATGTGTGTGTCTGTGTGTGTGTGTGTGTGTGTGTCGGCCCTGTGATGGCCTGGCGGCCTGTCCAGCGTGTCTCCCCACCTGCCGCCCAGTGACTGCTGGGATAGGCTCCAGCATCCCCGCAATCCTGAGAGCAGGACAAGTGGCTGGGATAACGGATGGAAGGATGAATAGAATTGTGTAGAGTGCCGATAAGGACCGGTTTCATTCAGCACACAAAGAAATACTTTTTTTCTCCCCACTGGACAAAGGGAACTTTCTGGATGTTTTCCTCTCACAACAATTTCTCGCGTTCAACACAAACACCTGAGCGATGCCACGCGCTGATGGCGACATGATGGGCGGGCCGGGCCTCAAACCAACTCCCACTACACAGCCGGTGGGATTACAAGGAAAACAATCGGTCATTAATGTTCTCCGAGATCAATGCTCACGCCATGCGAGGAACAGCACACGAGCGAGTCCAGACAGCACCGACTCGTCTCATCTGCCCCTCCCGGCCGTGTGGCTGCAACACATTGGTCAGCTTGTCATCGCAGGTTCTGACTCACCACTTAACCTTTACGAGCGTGAACACTGTTATTCAGTACAGCGCCGTCCCCCCGGGAGGGGGGGGGGTATGCTGACGGCGCGCGCACACACAGACACACACACAAACACGGACAATGCATACTGACCGGCATTCTATCCGTTATGTTCAGCTGCTGCGTTTAAGACTCGGTAAGGCGTCCGTCCGGTCTGTGGGCATGAGGCCACGGAGACGAAGATCCATGCCACAACATTTTCTCACACTCCCAGAATTTTCAATTTGCACGATGAGCTCTCGTTTGCGGAGCGAGGTTACGAATGATTAAAAAGCCCGACCTTATAAAACGCTGTAACTCGTGCCGACAGGCCGGTCGTTTGTCACGGCATCTGCCCCTCCTGCCCCCTTCCCGTCGTTCTGCTCATGGGAAGTGCGTGTCTGACACGGCCTAGCTAGCGTCGATGGACTCCGTTTGGTTTTTCTTCTTCAGTAAGATGTCGGGCTGTCAAATTTACGGTCATCGGTATTTTACTTCTCTCGTCTTTGGACCAGTTTGTATAGACGCCGCTCCGTTCCGGGCTCATCCTAAGCAGCGGTTCTGAAGATGTGACTCCTTTAAAAAAAAACTACTTTACCATCTCAATGGCGGCACGGTGGCGCAGGGGTTAGCGCGGTCGCCTCACAGCAAGAAGGTTCTGGGTTCGAGCCCCGGGGTAGGCCAACCTTGGGGGTCATCCCGGGTCGTCTTTTGTGCGGTGTTTGCATGTTCTCCCCGTGTCTGCGTGGGTTTCCTCCGGGGGCTCCGGTTTCCTCCCGCAGTCCAAAGACATGTAGGTCAGGTGAATTGGTGGTACTAAATTGTCCCTAGGTGTGAATGTGTGTGTTTGTGTCGGCCCCGTGATGGCCCGGCGGCCTGTCCAGGGTGTCTCCCCACCTGCCACCCAATGACTGCTGGGATAGGCTCCAGTATCAACGCGACCCCGAGAGCAGGATAAGCGGTTTGGATAATGGATGGATGAATGAATGTCGCATGAATCCCACAGAAAGGTGCCTCAGTTCATCCGGACACAACGTTTAACGAGAGAAACGTTTCATCACTCATCTAAGTGACCTCTCCGGTCTCAACTGACTGCAGGTATCCCCACCCTTATAAACAATGCAGTGGCATAACCACCCAAACCAACGACCGGTTTCATACACAAATTAGTGTGTGAAACCATTAGCTACTTTCAATGGCCATGTGTACTGTTCACAGAGGATTTGGGAATGGCTGCAATCACAGCATTGTAAGATGGTGACAGATGTACTCTTAGGCCCCCCCTTAGGTTCATGGATGGTCATTCCCTCCTCATATAGATGGCCTCTTTGACTCCCCGTTCAAACAAGCGTTCCCCCCTATCAAGGATGTGCACATCCTCATCCTTGAAAGAGTGGCCACTGGCCTGTAGATGGTGTAGACTGTGGAGTCCTGGTCTGACATGTTAGCTTTCCTGTGTTGTGCCATCCTCTTGTCCAGCGTCTGTTTAGTTTCCCCGACGTACAAGTCACGGCAACCCTCCCGGCACTTAACAGCCTACACTATATTGCTCTGTTTGTGCCAGAGGACCCAATCCTTGGGGTGGACCACCTTCTGGTGGAGCGTGTTTAGGGGTTTGGCATCAGAAATTGGTACCGATTTGAGTTGTTATGGCCAGCTCATAACACTCAAAATTCAGAACGAAGCGCTTTCAGAGATAAGGTTTACTTGGTCCATTTATTGTGCCAAGTTTTAGAAAACAGCATTTCTGTGTTTTTGGGCAAAATATGCAGTGTTTAAAAAAAAAACAGGTTAGTGCACTCAATCCAATGTTCTTTAAGCCCTTTAGAGTTTTCAAGGGACTTATGATAACATCAGCTCCAACCCTTCCACGGGACGACTCAGTATTGAGTGACGCTTAGAGTAATTATTTGCCTCGCACCACGTCTTCTGGGAGCTTCACATTGGCATACTGACGTGACCTCAGCAATAGCCTCCAGTTGAGGAAGTGGGAGACGGTTAGGTATTGGAGTGAGGCGAGGGCTCTACTGAGAGGCAACTTAAAGTCAGTCTCAAAAATGGTCAAAAGATCTAGAGAGGCTACAAGGGACTTTATGCAATACAATGAAAATCATTTAAAAGAAAAGTTCCATTGTTCTAAATTCCAAAATTGTGCAATCATGAACACAAAGCAACCTGCTCAAAGCATTGGAGAAATTACAGCAGCAGCATCTAGGAGGGGAAAAGTCCCCGTGTTCTCCATGCAGCATTGCAGGAATCAAAAGATCCTAAAATTTCACCACTCATTCATTCATTCATCTTCAGCTGCTTCTCTGGGGTCGGGTCGCGGTGGCAGCAAGCTAAGTAGGGCACTACAGACGTCCCTCTCCCCAGCAACACCTCCCAGCTCCTCCTGGGGGATCCCAAGGCATTCCCAGGCCAGATTGGACATGTAGTCCCCCAAATGAGTTCTGGGTCTACCCCCGGGGTCTCTTCCCAGTTGGCCATGCTCGGAAAACCTCTAAAGGAAGGCATCCAGGAGGCATCCTAATCAGATGCCTGAACCACCTCAACTGGCTCCTTCCGACACGAAGGAGCAGCAGCTCTACTCCGAGCTCCCTCCGGATGTCCGAGCTCCTCACCCTATCTCTAAGGCTGAGCCCAGACACCCTACGGAGGAAACTCATTTCAGCCACTTGTATCCGCAATCTCACCCTTTCGGTCACTACCCAAAGCTCATGACCATAG
Organism: Lampris incognitus; assembly: GCF_029633865.1. Lineage (NCBI taxonomy): Eukaryota > Metazoa > Chordata > Actinopteri > Lampriformes > Lampridae > Lampris > Lampris incognitus. The sequence continues at coordinate 10,877,716 of NC_079228.1, read as the reverse complement.
GTGAGGGTTGGAAGGAAGACTGACTGGTAAAATGAAAGAACTATAATGAATAGAACAAGGTAGCACATTTATAATAACAGCAGCACAGCGAAGGTCTTTCGTATTTTGTCCTCGCTTTAATGGCCAACATAAACTGAAGTGCTGTGAGTGAGAGGTAGGTCACGCGCCCAAGCTGAGATGGTATATATTTCCACATTTTAACAGAGCAATAAAAAGTTTTTTTTTTTAGCCGGAAGGCAAAAATTTCACCAAACTAACTTAATTAAGAAAACTCGAAGGAAATGATCTTAAGAGCTTTACAAATACAGCAGCGGTCACCCTACTTCAACAAAAAAAGAAAGCAAAATGCTTGTGTACAAGTCAACAAAACAACTTGTAAGTATGCCAGTGTTTGACAGATTGTGTGTTAAGGCAACACATCCTTCTGCAAGAGGCAGGGCCAGTGCATTTGACACTCGCATGTGTTTTTGGATGGATGGTGTTGGCAAGGGTTGTGTCTCAGCCCGCCCACACTCTGCCTCTGAGGCAAGGTGCTGCCGGAATTCAGAACTTAGTCGGGCCCGAGTCACCATCTCGGTTATTTTTTGATCGGGAAAAAAGCCAACTATCTGGGAGACTTCGTCTTGATTCTAAAATAACCAAAGGGCTGTGTGATTCAGTAGAACAGCCATCATCAATGAGCGTCTATCCTTCATTTCATCTAACAAAAGCTCCTACCCATAATGACACTGACCCTGAAAAAAAAAGCCATGGTATTACGTGCCGACAAATCAAGCTTTAAAAATAGACAGTGGATGGGGTAAGCTAATTATTATGCGGTACATCATCAGGAAGATCAGGACACAGATCCCCACATACAAGGCCAGGCAGTGTTTGGCCAAAGGAAGACTGGTCACAAGGTGACTACGTCACTAAAGAGATGTCCCAGCATGGTGGTGAGTGGTGTTTGTTTGTGTTTATGCTCAGTGCCAGATGAGGAGGACAGCCAGATAGACTTGGTGTGCTCAAGGACCTTTGTTGTATTCCACAGCCTGGTTAGACTAGTCATCGCTGTTATCTGCTTGTAGGTTATTCTGGGCATGACCTGCTTCTGAATATATGAATACATAATATGCTCTTTTAGTCATCCATGCTATGCAGTAAAGGGTTTATGTCGTCAGAAAGGTTTTTTTTTCTAAAAGTACTCATCTCTGAGTGCATGACATTGAAGAGATCAGGAATCAGGAACCTTTATTTGTCATTTCAAATATCGTTTCCCGCAGCCCACAGGAGCGCAACACAAAGACAAAAACACATATCCAAATTACAAGTACAAGAGCACATATATCAAAACTATGAAAAAGAACTACAAAAACACATATTCAACATATCAAAAAAAATAAATAATGAAAAAATTCACTGTCCATGAGAGTGAACGCCAGGATGACTGTCGGAACTGCCAGTCTGCATGGGCTAGCAGTTAGCTTAGCCTGCCCCGCTTCCACGTCCTGTCAGACTGCCTTCGGTGTTTCCTCCTCAAGTGCAGCTCCAGGCAGGGCCGTGGTCCCTGGGCCCACCAGCAGCAGACCAGCCGAACAGGCTTCCCCCGGCCGATCCAACGCCAGCTCTCCCAGCCAGACACCTTTTACACACCTCCCCGCACTCCACATGACGACACCAAAAACACAGTCAACGCCAGACAAGGCCGCTGCCAGACTGCCATTGGTGTTATCGGAACTGTCGGTCTGTATGGGCTAGCAGTTAGCTTAGCCTGCCCGCTTCCGCGTCCTGTCAGACCACCCTCTGTGGGTCCCGCAGGACGCAGCAGACCAAGCTCTCCCAGCCATCAAACGGAGACACATACTTAGACGCAGACATGGACAAAGACACCGCATGGACTGGGTGAGGCTGCCGCAAACATTAAGTTCACGCCGCCACCTTCCCACACTGGTACTGGGTGAGGGCGCTGCAAACATGAATTCGTGCCGCCATCTTCCCACTCCGGAAGCAGATAATTTCATTTGTGTTTTTGGCTGCACAAAGCCTCACTTCAGCATGCTGCCCATCCAGACTCTGTGGCATGGCACATCAGCAATGGAACTGGTGGAATATTTACACAAGGCCGTCAATACATAGCCCTACTCATTTCAGCTGCGACTCCATAATGCGCTGGAATGGGGAATAGATGTTCCCTCGTGTGGCTTTGGCTGTAGCAAGAGGTAGATATGAGTTCTCTGGATCGATGAATCCAGGCAACAAACTAATTATTCCTCCTAGCCCTGTGACTGCCTGGCAGAGAGGATGAGGGGAAATAATGCTCCTTCCCCTGGCAGACACTTTGTTTTAATTACTCCTTCCAGTCAATGCTCCATCATATTCAGGTAAGGATATACAAGAGGATCAATAGCTACCGCTTGCCTCAGGTGGCATGCTTCATTAAAATGGAGATAGACCTGGTTTGGTGGATTTGATTGGTGGAAAGACAAATCCAACAAAGCAGTCAGGTATTTTGCCCCTGATATATTAAATCTGCTGCAGTTCTCAAATGTATTTGAGAGCCTATTTATGTAAAAGCTCAAAGATTCAGTGACTATGGGCACTTCATTCAGTTGCAACTGAATGAAATGTAAGTGTGGGGTCACCTGTCTCCACAGCTGAGCTTGTATGCAAGCAGCTGATGTATGCATTGCACTGCCCATCTCGTTCTTAAATGGTCGGGTTGCCCTCACACTACTAGTTCAGCTTCCAGGAACACTATTTGTCATTTCGAAATGTCGTTTCCCCCAATCCACAGCAGTGCAACACAAAGAAAAAAACACATATCCAAAAACTACAGGAACTGAAAGAACACATATATCCAAACTAACACATATATCCAAACTAAAAAAAAATCACTGTCTAAGAAAACAAACGACAGCCAGGATCACTGCCGGAACTGCTGGTCTGCATGGGCTAACAGTTAGCTTAGCCTGCCTCGCTTCCACGTCCTGTCAGACCTCTTCGGGCGACGCTCCGGGCTGGGGTGTGGTCCTTGGGCCCACCGGACGCAGCAGACCAGGATCCCTCAGCCGATTCAATGCCAGCTCTCCCAGCCAGACACCTTCGACACACCTCCCCACAATCCACAGGACGACACTAAAAACACAGTCAATGCTAGGCGAGGCTGCCGCCTGACCGCCCTCGGTGTTATCGGAACTGCCGGTCCGCACGGGCTAGCAGTTAGCTTAGCCTGCCCCGTTTCCACATCCTGTCAGACCGCCCTTGTGTTACCTCTTTGGGTGCAGCTCCGGGCAGGGCGGTGGTACCTGGGCCCACAGGACGGAGCAGACCAAGCTCTCCCAGCCGATCCAGCGCCAGCTCTCCCAGCCATCAAACGAAAACACAACTTAGACGCAGATGTGGACAAAGACACCGCATGGACGGTGCTGGGTGAGGCCGCCAAAAATGTGAATTCGCGCCGCCATCTTCCCACACCAGAAGTGGCAGTTCATAATCATGATTAGTGGGCATCAGACATCATACAGCGCAACGATGGCAAATCTGTTACAGAAATGATGTTGCTGATGTTCGAAACACAAAGCACTTGAATGAAAAGTTAAGTCTCTTCTTGACTCCAGGTTTGGTGTCCGTTATTTCAAAGCATATTGTAGGCTCGCACCTGTAGTTTTTCAGTGTATGTTCGTTAAAGCCTAATCTGATCTGAAGAAAACGAAGGGTTTACTATTTCTCATGTTGAGCAGATAATTCAAGGAGTATACTGGCTCTTCTGATCAGGAAGATTAGGTCACCCAAAATTAGCTGAGCGCCTTCATGAATTTGTTTCTTCTGAAAACCAACGTAATGGTTTAACTGTTAGAAAATGGGTATCACTAACTAGAATATCAGAGCGCGGCATTAGCATTCCACTGGTAATATGTCCTCGCTGCGAGCTACGAGAGCGTCTAATGACGGACAATTAGCCCAATAGCTAATGATAGCAAGCAGTATCACGGGGAGAGACAACGTCTATGGTAATAATCTTGTTGGGTGAATGGAAGTGCCGCTTTCTCACCCGACACCCTGCATTATGAGTCCTATCTATCTAGAGGCCTCTACCTAATGGTGACGCTGGTAGCTGCAAACGTACATTCCCCAACCCCACTCATTACTAGAACCATCATGACAGGCAATGACAACTTCTTTTTTTCTTGTGTGTGACTCACTGTCAAAATAGCTGTGTGTGGTTGTGTGTATGCGAGCGAGGGATCGTGCTGGGAAAGAGAGAGAAAGACAAAGAGAGTTGGGGGGGAAGAGAGAGGGAGAGAGAGACAATAGACTCCTCATACCAGGAATGTGTTCCCCGAAATACATCTCCAATGATAAACAGCTGCTGATAACCTATTCTGTCACCTAGTCACATATTATGCCTGCAACAAGTCTTATATTTTATATATATATGAGTCTCAGAGGGGGTCCGGCCGCTTTCAAGCTTGCTATAATGGTGCCAGATATGTGCCAGGGCCAGACGCCTGTGACTACTGTCAGGTTAGGATGGTATTTTTTATTTTTTTGGACCCCCCCCCCCGTTTTTCTCCCCAGTTGTACCCATCCAATTACCCCACTCTTCTGAGCCATCCTGGTCGCTACTCCACCCCTTCTGCTGATCCGAGGAGGGCTGCAGACTACCACGGTTCCTCCGATACACGTGGAGTCGCCAGCCGCTTCTTTTCACCTGACAGTGAGGAGTTTCACCAGGGAGACGTAGCACGTGGGAGGATCACGTTATTCCCCCCAGATCCCCCTCCCCCCTGAACAGGCGCCCCGACCAGAGAAGGCGCTAGTACAGCGACCAGGACACATACCCACATCCGGCTTCCCACGCACAGACACAGCCGATTGTGTCTGTAGGGACGTCCGACCAAGCCAGAGGTAACACGGGGATTCGAACTGGCGATCCCCGTGTTGGTAGGCAACGGAATAGAACGCTAGGCTACCCGGACACCCCAGGGACAGTATTTTGAATACAAACGGTCTAATCCGTACACAGGATTCACACAGTCCTTACCATAGGCTGCTGATGCTGGGGATCCCTGCTGGCTTATGTCTGAGATGCACACAAACACACTACAGCTAAATGTGATGGATCACCTGTTCGACCTCCTTAGCACTGGAGTGTATAAGGAGGGAAGGGCAGTAATGACTCTGCACCAGTAATAGGCACAGAAAATGTATTCTGATAAAGCAACTATGGAATAATCATACAACAATTTCATGCTTGATTCATTAATGATCATAAGGGGCGTCCAGGTAGCATAGCGGTCGATTCCGTTGCCTACCAACACGGGGACCTCCGGTTCAAATCCCCGTGTTACCTCCGGCTTGGTAACAGGCACAATTGGCCATGTCTACAGGTGGGAAGCCGGATGTAGGTATGTGTCCTGGTTGCTGCACTAGCGCCTCCTCTGGTTGGCCAGGGCGCCTGTTTGGAGGGGGGGCGGGGGAATACGCCCCCCTGGTGAAACTCCTCACTTTTAGGTGAAACAAAACAGCTGGCGACGCCACATGTATGGGAGGAGGCACGTGGTAGTCTGCAGCCCTCGCCAGATCGGCAGAGGGGGTGGAGCAGCGACCGGGACGGCTCGGAAAATAGGGTAATTGGCCGGATGCAACTGGGGAGAAAAGGGGGGAGGGGGTTAATGATGAAAAAGATTTGTTGCCATCTAAGCACAACTGCAGAGTGAACACCCAGCCTAGTCCTACTCCACTCATGTGAGAGGAGATGTGATGATGAGTCTGTCATGCACAGCATCACTGAGGAGGATCACTACAGACAGCTGTGTGCAGCACAGGGACCTGCTCTGAGAGGCAATGTCACGTCCTGCTATTGTCAAATTGGCCAACGGGCACCTCGAACACCTAGGAATTGTGACTCACATCTGGACTGGAGGATTACGGGACGACGCCCACTGTGTGCTGCAAGTGGCAAAAAAATTGACCCACGTCTACGATGATGACAGGTGTCACCCAGGACCGAGCCAGAGGTGAAGTCAAGTCCTGCTCGGAGTAGAGCTGCTAGGCTTGTCAATGGATGAGTGAAGCCAGAACTGATTGGGGATGAGCGCCTCAAACACACTGTAGATCTCCTCAAATCTGAAAGGAAAGTTGACCCTCTCCGTAGACCGGGCTTCAATTCTGATGACCAGATAATGGTACGGCCCGCCCCAGACCCAACCCTCTGTGGCTGCCGTTGCTTTTTGAGGTGAGGGGATGCAAATCATCCTGCATGCAAAATCAGGCAACAATATTCTCCGACCAACGATTTCTTTGAGAACAATGACATTGAAATCATGCATTGCACAAACACAACCAGTGATAGACAGTACTGAATACATGAAGTTTCAGATACTGTCTAGAGAAGAATTAAAACATGAAGCTGTAGTAATTATGGTCTAATAAAAAAAATCTATAAGGACTTTTTACTTGACAAAGCCAATGCAGTGACTGCATAAAGGGGTGGATCACATTTGGGGGCTTTTTCCCATTTTCTAGGGTCTAGGCAGTGGTGTTTCTGGCCATTCTGGCACCCTAGGCGAGATCTCCAACCCCCCCCCCCCCAGTTACTCGAAACCATGGTGCATAACTAATGTGTATTCATGCTTCTAAGATTGATCAGAATAACCTTTTAGGTTTTATTATCCCAAATATAAAGTAGAAAGTTATTCTGATCGGGGATCGCTGGACCGAATCCCCCCGTTACCGCCGGCTTGGTCGGGCGTCCCTAAAGACACAATTGGCCGTGTCTGTTGGGGGGAAGCCGGATGTGGGTATGTGTCCTGGTTGCTGCACTAGCGCTTCCTCTGGTCGGTCGGGGCACTTGTTTGGGGAGAGGGGGAAGTGGGGGAAATAGTGTGATCCTCCCATGTGCTACGTCCCCCTGGTGAAACTCCTCACTGTCAGGTGAAAAGAAGCGGCTGGCGACTCCACATGTATGGGAGAAGGCATGTGGTAGTCTGCAGCCCTCCCCGGATCAGCAGAGGGGGTGGAGCAGCGACCGGGACGGCACGGAAGAGTGGGGTAATTGGCCGGATACAATTGTGGAGAAATCGGGGGACCCCCCCCCCCAAAAAAAGGATAAATATGAGCGGTGGAGTTGAGGTACTCATTTCATGGTAATTTTTCCCTGTACTTTGCAAGAATCTCCACCAGGGGCAGAAAAACCAAAAAAGGCAGAATAAGCATGAATAATTTGATAATTTTCAATTGCATGACCCAATATTACACATATTACCTACGCACGATGCTTTGGATTCACTAGGAGAGCATTTTGTTGCTTTCTCAGAAGACAGGACGGCTGAGCTGCTCACGTCCATGTCAGTGCTGCCCGCTCGCCCGCCGGCACTGAGTCCACGTCCATAACTACGCTCAGATTCTGAACAGGTACAAACAGTCGGGGGCAATGTAGACTGTCCCTCAGAGCGCCAGAAACAGTCAAAATACCCCCAAAAGTGAACTACCCCTTTAACAGTAAAATTTCATCTTTTTTGGTCAAAACAACTCATCAGTTAATAGCTAATAATTCAAAAGCTAATACTTATAAGAGCTGAGAAAACTACCCCTTAAGATAACGGATGGATGGAAGATAACTACCCCTGGCATCTGAAGCTTTCATAGATTTCCCCAAGCACACTTCACTTCAGACAAGAAGCCAGTCCCCTTCTTGTTCTTTCAATAGTGTAAAAAATGAGATGCACCTAATCGTGTCTTTTAAAGTGACTGATCATATCTAAAGGCAACTTTCTTACCACCCCCCAGTTGTACTTTTTGCCAATTACCCCGGTATTCCAAGCCGTCCCCGTCGCTGCCCCACCCCCTCTGCCGATCCGGGCAGGGCTGCAGACTACCACATGCCTCCTCCCGTACATGTGGAGTTGCCAGCTGCTTCTTTTCACCTGACAGTGAGGAGTTTCACCAGCAGGGGGACGTAGCGCATGGGAGGATCACGCTATTCCCCCAGTTCCTCCTTCTCCTGAACAGGCGCCCCGGCCGACCAGAGGAGGCGCTAGTGCAGCGACCAGGACACGTACCCACATCCGACATGGCTAACTGTGTCCGCAGGGACGCCCGACCAAGCTGGAGGGAACACAGAGATTCATTAATTGTTTCCTTTCTTAATCCCCTTGGGGAAATTCAATCACTGCAAATGAACCCATCCTGGCTGTGATCTGTGTAGCTAGGAGCAGTGGGCTGCCGCCCTCATGCTGCGCCCGGGGACCAACTCCAGTTCTTTTCCCATTGCCTTGCTCAGGGGCACAGACAGGAGTGTAAACCCTAACATGCACGTTTCTTTTTGATGGTGGGGGAAAGCGGAGCACCCGGGGAAAGCCCACCGCAGACATGAGGAGAACATGCACACGCAACACACAGGATGACCCCCCAAGGTTGGACAACCCCGAGGTTCGAACCAGGCACTTTCTTGCCGTGAGGCGACAGCGCTAACCACTAGGCCACCGTGCTGCCGATTCGAACCGACCGCCACGCCACCCGGACACCCCGAAAGCAGCTGTCTTACGTATATGTGATCATATATATCTCACTAAACATCCTAATGCACTCACAAGTGGGGAAACCATCACAGCAAAACCAAAGCCCCAACCGGAATCCGTGTGTTTTTTAGACTTTACGACGACGCCTCCCTTCAGAGTGGAAACACCGGAGCTGGGAGAACCTGGATGTTTCACCGATCCTCAACACACGGAAGTCACACACCACTTTCACTGCTAATCTGTTGGCGCTTCCCAGACCACAGGACTGATGGCGGAGGACTAGCAGTCATAACAAGGCAAAAATCATTCGGTATTCCAGCGGGTGAAGCGTACGTGGCACATTATTCCTTCTTTCATTAGCGCCTGAGATGGGGCGGCTGAGCGTCCCGAGGTGTTCTCTCACCGAGACCAGAAGCTGGTCCTGGTTGCATTTAGAAATGTCAGGTGATTTGTCTTTCAGGGATGAAAAAGCAGCCTTGGGGGATACTCTTGTTTCCTCTACAGAAATCAATGAAGGAGGTGGTTTTATTTGATGGAAAGAAGGAAGGTGCAGACAAGGGTTGAGGGGGAAATAGGTTTAGAAAAATACGGTTAAAAGGATCAGCTCGTGAAAAGCTGGAGGAGGAGGAGGAGGAGGAGAATAAATGAGGTTTTCGGCCCTGAAAACTAGATAATGTCAAAGCAGAGGAAACGGAGATTCAGAAAAACGCAAAATTGTACCCTGAAGTGCATTATTTCCAAGCCACGAATCAACGCAAAAAAGAGCGGTCGGTTCGGAGTAGATGAAAATAGTCGGCCAGCATACCCTGGTTGTGTAAGTGGGCACACCCGTATCCTTGACACATCTGCTGCTTACAGCACTAAGTACGTTTGGATAATTTCTCATTACAGAGGAGCTATGGTCCTTCAAATTCCAAAGGGATCTTTTCATGGACACTCATGCTCGGATCATTCCACATCCATCCATCCACCCATCCATCCACCCATCCATCCATCCATCCATCCATTATCCAAACCACTTATCCTACTCTCAGGGTCGCGGGGATGCTGGAGCCTATCCCAGTAGTCATTGGGCGGCAGGCGGGGAGACACCCTGGACAGGCCGCCAGGCCATCACACAGGGCTGACACATGATTGGTTATATGGACGAGGTATTTTTGGAACAGCTTTATAAATGGATGCCAATTACAAGGTCTTGGTCTCTTATTTAGACAAGTATTTTACTGAAAAACACAACAGCACATTTTTTGGATTTCTCCCTTTCCACTTGTACCTGGCCAATTACCCCACTCTTTCGAGCTGTCCAGGTCACTGCCTGGTCACACAATAAGGATGTTTGGATAATCCCTCTTTACAGAGGTGCTCTGTTCCCCCACATTTAAAGGGGACCCTTTTATGGACACTCCTGCTCAGGTCATTCCACATATTTTCTCTGTATCCGGCCAATTACCCCCACTCTTCCGAGCCATCCCAGTCGCTGCTCCACCCCCTCTGCTGATCCGGGGAGGGCAGCAGACTACCACACGCCTCCACCCATACATGTGGAGTCGCCAGCTGCTTCTTTCCACCTGACAGTGAGGAGTTTCACCAGGGGGACGTAGCACTCGGGAGGATCACACTATTCCCCCCAGCCCCCCCCCCGAACAGGCGGGTTTGTTGGAGAAACACTCCGAGTGCCTCGAGATGAAAAAGCTCAACTTAAAAAAAAAAAAAGCCCTACGTCGCGACGTCTTTTTCTCTGCTGTCAAATCAGGAGAGAAGACGTAGGCCTTGTCAACAGGAATTTTTACAACAGAAAACACAAACTGGGCGGCGCGGCGGTTAGCGCGGTCGCCTCACAGCAAGAAGGTCCTGGGTTCGAGCCCCGGGGTGGTCCAACCTTGGGGGTCGTCCTCTGTGTGGAGTTTGGGTGTCCTCCCTGTGTCTTAGTGGGCTTCCTCCCACACTCCAAAGATGTCGGTCAGGTGAGTCGGCCGTACTAAGTTGTCCCGAGGTGTGGATGTGTGTGTGCCGGCTCTGTGATGGCCTGGCGGCCTGTCCTGGGTGTCTCCCCCGCCTGCCGCATGGTGACTGCTGGGAAAGGCTCCAGCATCCCCGCCACCCTCAGAGCAGGATAAGCGGTTTGGGTAATGGATGGATGGAAAACCCAAACTGACCGCCGGGTCGGTCCACCACCTGGTTGGCGGACTTTCCCCGTCCACAAGGGAGACAGCAGGAGCTGTCCGCCTCGCCGTGTTTATAGAAACAAACACGTTGTTTAACAATAATAAGGAAGTAATGATCAGTTAGAGGGGAAGAGATACGCAAGTATATTCACTTATCGCTGAGGCCGGCAGACGGGAGACTGGCAGGCAACTCCGAGGCTTCCTAGCAACGACGAGCGCTTCTGAACGGCTGAAGACGTGTCCAGTGTGATCAGGATCGGGGCTGCTGGGGGGTGGGGTGGGGGGGGGTAGTACGCTGTGCCCCGCGCCAAAACATGTTCACTGTGGTGGCATTTAGATTACAAGGCGTAGGTTTAGGTTTGAACATTGGTAGGGATAGTTTTGAATCATTTGTTGGACTAACAACGTGCGTTCCCAACCCCCACCCCCACCCCCACCCAAACCTATCAGACCTCAATAGCAGAGCCACGATAACCAGAGTACCAACCACAACTCAGGACCCCCTCACCCCTTAACCCATTCTATACATCTGGTCTCAGGTTCAGGTCCGTCACCTGGAGATGGGCCACTTTAAAAGAGGTTTTGTTCTTGTGGGGCACCCGGGTGGCGTAGCGGTCTATTCCACTGCCTGCCAACACGGGGATCGCCTGTTCGAATCCCCGTGTTACCTCCGGCTTGGTCGGGCATCCCTACAGACACAATTGGCCATGTCTGCGGATGGGAAGCTGGATGTGGGTATGTGTCCTGGTCGCTGCATTAGCGCCTCCTCTGGTCGATCGGGGCGCCTGTTCGGGGGGGAGGGGGAACTGAGGGGAATGGCGTGATCCTCCCACGTGCTACGTCCCCCTGGTGAAACTCCTCACTGTCAGGTGGAGAGAAGCAGTTGGCAACTCCACATGTATCGGAGGAGGCATGTCGTAGTCTGCCCCCCGCCCCCCCCCGGGATCAGCAGAGGGGGTGGAGCAGCGATTGGGGTGGCTCGGAAGAGTGGGGTAATTGGCCGGATACAATTGGGGTGAAAAAGGGGGAAATAGTTTTGTTCCTTCTGCCATTTAAGTTCTAAACTCACTGAACAGCTAAACTCTTCTGTTAATGTAGTGTTGTCGCCCTGTCCTGTATGTATGTTGTGTAGTGTGTACAGTATGTATGTTGTGTGGTGTGTACTGTATGCATGTTGTGTAGTGTGTACTGTATGTATGTTGTGTAGTGTGTACTGTATGTATGTTGTGTGGTGTGTACTGTATGTATGTTGTGTGGTGTGTACTGTATGTATGTTGTGTAGTGTGTACAGTATGTATGTTGTGTAATGTGTACAGTATGTATGTTGTGTGGAGTGTACTGTATGTATGTTGTGTGGTGTGTACTGTATGTATGTTGTGTGGTGTGTACAGTATGTATGTTGTGTGGTGTGTACTGTATGTATGTTGTGTGGTGTGTACAGTATGTATGTTGTGTGGTGTGTACTGTATGTATATTGTATGGTGTGTACAGTATGTATGTTGTGTAGTGTGTACAGTATGTATGCTGTGCGGTGTGTACTGTATGTATGTTGTGTGGTGTGTACAGTATGTATGTTGTGTGGGGTGTACAGTATGTATGTTGTGTAGTGTGTACAGTATGTATGTTGCGTGGTGTGTACTGTATGTATGTTGTGTGGTGTGTACAGTATGTATGTTGTGTAGTGTGTACAGTATGTATGTTGTGTAGTGTGTACAGTATGTATGTTGTGTGGTGTGTACAGTATGTATGTTGTGTGGTGTGTACTGTATGTATGTTGTGTAGTGTGTACAGTATGTATGTTGTGTGGGGTGTACAGTATGTATGTTGTGTAGTGTGTACAGTATGTATGTTGTGTGGGGTGTACAGTATGTATGTTGTGTGGGGTGTACAGTATGTATGTTGTGTAGTGTGTACAGTATGTATGTTGCGTGGTGTGTACAGTATGTATGTTGTGCGGTGGGTACTGTATGTATGTTGTGTGGTGTGTACAGTATGTATGTTGTGCGGTGTGTACTGTATGTATGTTGTGTAATGTGTACAGTATGTATGTTGTGCGGTGTGTACTGTATGTATGTTGTGTGGTGTGTACTGTATGTATGTTGTGTAGTGTGTACAGTATGTGTGTTGTGTGGTGTGTACAGTATGTATGTTGTGTGGTGTGTACAGTATGTATGTTGTGTGGTGTGTACAGTACGTATGTTGTTTGGTGTGTACAGTATGTATGTTGTGTGGTGTGTACAGTATGCATGTTGTGTGGTGTGTACTATATGTATGTTGTGTGTACAGTATGTGTACATGTATTTACTGTATGTGAGGTCCGGTCCAAATGTGAAAACAAACATCCTCTTGTAGGAAAATAAAGATTCTAGCTATCTGTTGTGTGTGTGTTTGTGTGTGTGTGTGTGGGGGGGGGGTGTCACACCCAGCCGCACACAAACACAAAGTGTGTACTTGTTACAGACCCACAGTCTGCAATCTGCTGTTTCAGTTGGTTTTCCATGGTTGGCTGCACTGGTGAACTGAATTTCACAGGGAAGTTGTGCCTCCTGATTAGCCTGTTGTTACATTGTATTATATTACATTGTATTCTTTAATCGCGTGTTTAATTCTCTGTTATTGAATCTCTGTATCTTGTGTTGTATCCCTCATTTAGTTTTTTTTTGGTTTTTTTTTACCCCCTTTTTGTACCTAATTGTACCCGGGCAACTACCCCACTCTTCCGAGCCGTCCCGGTCGCTGCTCCACCCCCTCTGCTGATCCGGGGAGGGCTGCAGACTACCACATGCCTCCTCCCATACATGTGGAGTCACCAGCCGCTTCTTTTCACCTGACAGTGAGGAGTTTCACCAGGGGGACGTAGTGCGTGGGAGGATCACGCTATAACCCTCCCCCCCAGTTCCCCTCCCCCCTTAACAAGTGCCCCGACAGACCAGAGGAGGCGCTAGTGCAGCGACCATGACACATACCCACATCCGGCTTCCCACCTGCAGACAGGGCCAACCGTATCTGGAGGGACGCCCGACCAAGCCAGAGGTGACACAGGGATTTGAACCGGCGATCCCCGTGTTGGTAGGCAATTGAATAGACCGCTGTGCCACCCGGACACCCTATTTAAGGTCTTTCAAAACCTTTATGTAAAGTGCCTTGAACTGGCTTTGTGTATGAAATGTGCGACTTCATAAAAACGGATCCGATATCAACTTTCCTTTTTTGAGAGCATTTCGCCGTAACGTTGCCAACAATAAAATGCGAGTTGATATAATGTTACAGTGATGCCATGTTCTCCCTATGAATACAAGTTAGCAGACAATCAAGACCTGAGCTCTGACCTTCAGATTGATCTAGGTCATAGAGTCGGATCACAGGAATCTGTTCAACTCTGACAAATACCAACCTACTGCCATCGCTAGCGATTCGACAGGACACCTGCGAACTGCAACTCTGCACAGACCTAACATCAGTGGGTGGGAGCGGCTTGGGCGTTAAAACAACAAAAGCCATTTGAGAGCACTAAAGATACTGGCAGGGACAGCTCACTAGTCCATTGACCCTGGCAGAGACATGTTCCTGCCGTCCATACCCAACTCTACACTTGACAATTTCTACACTGATTTCATCAGGTGGCAAAGCGTTATAGCATGTTTACGGGAGACTCAATATGTCTGGCTGTAGAATTAAAATTGTACTGCATAGGCATCCGGGTGGCGTGGCGGTCTATTCTGTTGCCTACCGACACGGGGATCGCCAGGTCGAATCCCCGTGTTGCCTCCTGCTTGGTCGGGCGTCCCTACAGACACAATTGGCTGTGTCTGCGGGTGGGATGCCGGATGTGGGTATGTGTCCTGGGCGCTTCCTCTGGTCGGTCGGGGCCTCTAGACTACCATGTCTCCTCCAATACATGTGGAGTCAGAAGCTGCTTCTTTTCACCTGACAGTGGGGAGTTTCGCCAGGGGGACGTAGCGCGTGGGAGGATCACGCTATTCCCCCCAGGTCCCCCTTCCCCCCTGAACAGGCGCCCCGACCAACTAGAGGAAGCACCAGGGCAGCGACCAGGACACATACCCCCATCCAGCTTCCCACCCGCAGACACGTCCAACTGTGTCTGTAGGGACGTCCGACCAAGCCGGAGGTAACACAGGATTCGAACCGGCGATCCCCGTGCTGGTCGGCAACGGAATAGACGCCTGTTCAGGGGGGAGGGGGAACTGGGGGATAGCATGATCCTCCCATGCGCTACGTCCCCCTGGCGAAACGTCTCACTTTCAGGTGAAAAGAAGCAGCTGGCGACTCCACGTGTATTGGAGGAGACATGTGGTAGTCTGCAGCCCTTCCCGGATCGGCAGAGGGGGCAGAGCAGCGACCGGGATGGCTGGGAAGAGTGGGGTAATTGGCTGGATACAATTGCTCGTCCTTGAACTGTTCACTCCAAACTGATGAAGACCTCCATGAAGAACTCATCCACGTTTAGAAGCAATGGCAACAAAGGCCCGTGAGTCCATCAAGAAAGCAAAGGTCAGACACGACTCCTGTGTAAACCTGAGGTGAAAAATGGGGAAAATTTCAAAAAAATAAAGACTTATGCTGCACGTTATTTTTGGTGGGAAGGTGCTCCTGTTATGAGGTGCTGCTTCACAGCCAACACCTGGGGGAGGACATGCGAAACGGTTCGATGCTGAATCTCCAGTAGACGGACTTCCCAATACGGTCCTACAGTCGTTTTAGGTTTCCTGTTGGCCTCTAAAGTACCTTCCCCGATTACGGTCTTTCCTGTATGGTTATCCACTCTGAAAAGGTGGTCTGATATAGGAAAGGTCCAAGGTGGTACCATTGCCACCCACTCCTAAATATGGACCTCACAGTTTTCCAGGATAAATTTGGGTTCGCTGAACCCCGTTTTATATCTCTCACCACCAACAGTTAAATCTTGAGGAACTTTAGTTAGCTTGCTGTGCCCATGCTTTTTTTTTCTGCACATAAAGACACGAGTGCCACCTCCACAGAAACCTTAAGAGACCTTCACAGAAATCCCGGGCTTTCAGCACTTATGAAAACAGCTCTGGGCTTTAGTTTTCTATGAATCACCGGTACCAGAAAGGACTGAACGATGCTGAATCTTCTTCTGTCTAACAATTACCCAAGTTTTGTTTGGAGAAAAACTTTTTTTCCCCCCTTTCCTTTCACTCCTCCTCCACCGAGTCTAAAGGAATATGCGATAGTGTTGGTGTGCTATCAGTGGCAGACGGGAGGAGTTATGATTTATTTCCATGGCTCACCCAAACTGACGCACTGACAGCCTGGATTGTTCCGTGGCTATGATAAATGCCCCATAAACAGACGCTCCAAGCCTGTTAAATGTGCTAACTTTGGATCCGGCGCTGCAACCAAAACGAAAGCTCAATGGGCACTTAAGAGAGCATTTGCTAAGCAGAGTTGGCTTTCATTTCCACATTAGAGGCAGTAAAGTCATGAAATCATACTGGTGAGCTCGGCCAAAGTAAAACAAATAATCCTTTCGAGTTTGCTCCCTCGAGTTGAAAAAAAAATGTTTCGACAAACCTCATAAACAGGCTTTGACGGAGTACCATGGGTGATAATTCCGCGCTGTTCTATATGGGACAAGACTAGGTCAAATCCTAGTGTATGGCTGGATCGTGGTCCCAGTAATATTTGTTATTAAAGCGTACTGAGGTGGCACAACACGGCAACGTTAAGCTACGTTCAAGCAAAAAAAAGAAAGAAAAGAGAAGGCTATAGATGCAGTTGCAAGAACAATACTTTCCACTCATATTTTGGGATGTTTGATTTGAAAAAGAACTTAAGTTATTTTTACGTATACCCTATTCTAATTATCTGTTAACTCCCCTTCCTCTTTCATTGCTTTCTACCTGCGGATGTCTCTCGTTTGACTCGCTCTGTATCGACAGGCAAATTCACACAGAATGGATGGCTGCCGGGCGGCACGGTGGCGCGGTGGCTAGCGCACTCGCCTCACAGCAAGAAGGTCCTGGGTTCGAGCCCCGGGGTAGTCCAACCTTGTGGGTCATCTCGTCCTCTGTCTGGAGTTTGCACGTTCTCTCCGTGTCTGATTGGGTTTCCTCCGGGTGCTCCGGTTTCCTCCCACAGTCCAAAGACATTTCAGTCAGGTGAATCGGCCGTACTACATTGTCCCTAGGTGAGAATGTGTCTGCCCTGTGATGGTCTGGCGGCCTGTCCAGGGTGGTCCCCCCCCACTGCCGCCTAATGACTGCTGGGATAGGCTTCAGCATCCCCGCAACCTTGAGAGCAGGATAAGTGGTTTGGATAATGGATGGATTGCGGCCACTGATAGCAAGATGAACTGAACCGATATCCGCCCCGTCTCGAGGTCCGATTCACAAAAGATAGTGCGCTTATGCTTTTACAGCGCAATGGGCGCAAACACACCCATAAAGTTTTGCAGCTGAGTGCAATGTGCCCTGGTCTTGCATCTGATTGCAGTTATCCATGTGGCGAAGTCTAAATGGTGGCTTTGCACTAAGAACACAGTAGGCAGGTTCAATGTCCTCCTTGACGTCATCAACTGCAGCGAGAATTGTTTGACCTGGCAACCTGTATCTGCGAATGAGTTTGGTCTTAAGTTACATCAAAAAGCGATATTCTCCTGTGATATATCCGCTAACGAGCACGCCTGGCATGACGATGCCGTCACCTGGCTACAATCGCTGCTGCCACGACCACTGGAAAGTCTGGGCGTCCGTTACCACCAAGTCTCTGAAGTTGCCAGTAATTTTCACTCTAACTGCGTGTGGCTATCAGCGTTGGGGTTTTTGCAATGAAGCTCATTTGCATACAAACAGGCCAATTTTGCACCAAATGTATGCATATTGCCCAATGTTAATACATGCAAGTAGCACCGGGGCACGGGATGCTATTTACTTGGCAGCACAGTTAGTGGTGCTTCTCATCCTTTGCCAGCGCTTTGTGAATTACACGGTTTCTTTTTATCTTATTTGTGCCGGTTTGGTGGCCGCCAAACCCGTGCAATGCTATAGGCGTCCGGGTAGCGCAGTGGTCCATCCTGTTGCCTACTAACACAGGGACCTCTGGTTCAAATCCCCGTGTTACCTGCGGCTTGGGTGGGCGTCTCTACAGACATAATTGGCCATGTCGCCGGCAGGGAAGCCGGATGCAGGTATGTAACCTGGTTGCCGCACTAGCACCTCCTCTGGCTGGTCGGGGCACCTGTTCAGGGGGGGAGGGGGAACTGGGGGGAATAACGTGATCCTCCCATGTACTACGCCCCCCAGCGCAACGCCTCACTGCCAGGTGAAAAGAAGCGGCTGGCAACTCCACATGTATGGGAGGAGGCACGTGGTAGTCTGCAGCCCTCCCCGGATCGGCAGAGGGGAGTGGAGCAGCAACTGGGATGGCTCGGAAGACTGGGGCAATTAGCCGGATACAATTGGGGGAAAAAAAAGGGGGGGGGGAATGTACACTCTCCCTCATGTCTCAGCACTCTGCCGACCAATCGTGTAACTTCAGTGACGTCGTTGGTCACCTGATTCAGTGGCCCAACCACATCAAACATGATCTCTCGGTCAGCCAGTCAGTCAGCGACATTCGCATTTGTAGGGCGAATGTTGGTCCAACCAAAAACCAGGGATCATTCACACCCATAACGTTAACCGGTGAAGCGACGATAAGATTCAATGCCCCTGCAGTCCAGTAACAAGCGGAAGGTATTGAGGCTTGACCTAACCATCTCCTGAGATAACTCGACGAGGCTGAATGATGTCGGTGACTCCTGGAGTTGCAAGCCTGGCCATCTCATTATTATGTGCTTATTACACATATGAGCATCTCTGTCTCCATCCACCCACCCAGCCCTGCATCTCTAAATCACAGCCCAGGACACAAAGTGAGAGAGAGAGAGAGAGTGAGAGAGAGAGAGAGAGAGAGAGAGAGAGAGAGAGAGAGAGAGAGAGAGAGAGAGAGAGAGCAACCAGAAATAGGTGCACTTCTCTCTAGGTCTCTCCCCTCCACTGCTTAGAGACAGTGACAAGGTGACAAGAGTTGAAAAAATAAGCAGATAAATCAGCCTCTGCTTACCCAACGCCACTCCTTGTGCGCCACTCCTCAACGGGCAGCACCTCAAACCTGTCTACTGCTAGTCCTGATTTAAACCCGTCTGTGCCATAGGTCAGACAGAGGCGAACAGAACCTCTCTACCGATTTAGACCTGACTGTCATCAACTCCGAGTTAAGTCTCCTCTCCCACACCCCCCCTTGGTAGGAGCGTACAACCCGTGGCGAGGCAACATGAGCACCAATATATTGGAAACGACAAGGGCAACAAACTGCGGTAACTAGCAAATAAATCACCCGAGTAGCAGAATGATCACTGGTTTGTTTGAAATACACAGTAACTTACTGCGATGTGACTAAGATACCTAACGTCTTGAACGGGTTCGTGAGTTTTCCATTGACCAATTCCATGAATGAACTTTGCCCTTCTAAAAGTACTCATCTCTTGCTTCGGTTCAGTCATATAAAATGCGAGTTTGAGACAGTTTGCTTATTCCAAGGCGTATTACTTTTGCTCGGAGCCAACTGTCTATGTTAAATTGCAGGCTTTAGCCATCTATGTTGAACGTTAAGGTTCTAACTAATGACTGACTGTCGGCGGTCTCCTCCGCATTAAGATAGGAGAGCGATCAATCATTTCCGCTCTCCTTCCATTAGCTGGCATCATAATTTCCACAATGTACTACTCAAGATTAACTGATAGTAAATATTAAGAGCTTAATGAGTATGTTGAATTTATGTTGTGAAAAGTTGTGTGACACATCAAAATTGATACTATTTTGTGTACATGTAAAGAACTGGGCGGCACGGTGGCGCAGTGGTTAGCACTGTCGCCTCACAGCAAGAAGGTCCTGGGTTCAAACCCCAGGGTTGTCCAACCTTGGGGGTCATCCCAGGTCGTCCTCTGTGTGGAGTTTGCGTGTTCTCCCCGTGTCTGCAGTGGGGTTTCTCCGGGTGCTCCGGTTTCCCCCACCATCAAAAAGACATGCATGTTAGGGGTAATACTCCCGTCTATGCCCCTGAGCAAGGCATGGCAAGACGAACTGGAGTTGGACCCCGGGCGCTGCACAGCGGCCGCCCACTGCTCCTAGCTACACAGCTAGGATGGGTTAAGTGCAGATCAGAATTTCCCTATGGGCATTAATAGAGTATATCAAAATCCAAATCAAAAATAAAAACAAAACCAAAAATAAAAAAAATGCTCCATTAGCACAACTTTTGTTGCAATTCTCTAAATGATTTCTTCACTCTGAAACAATTAACAGATTTGTTTACTCAAGCTAGTTACGATAGGCTGTGATTTGTCATGATTCATCACAAATTACATTCAAATAATTTGCTACTCTTTTGGTATGAGACCAAATATATTTGTGGTGATGTGGTAATAAAGGAAAAAAATAAAATTATTGGAGGAATCAATCTTTTTCTTCGTCTTCCAGCTTGTTCCCCGTTTCGCAGGGGTCGCCACAGCGGATTTTACCGTTTCCATTGGTACCCTGTGAGGGCACAGCACCAATGGCGGCTGTAGTTAACCCGGACCTCGACCGATCCGATATGATCCTGTCAATCCGTTTACTGATTTTGCAAAGTTTGACGTCGGACGCCCTGCCCTCCCTGACACCATTAACCTGATGGACGGGGCTAAATGCTGGATGCCATCCCAGTAATCAATCAAATAGATGCTATCGGATAACATCATCTCAGCTTTTCTGACTTGTAAATGTAAACAGAGGGGCAATTTTATAATTGATTTAGATTTCGTAAAATCTAAACCAAATGATACGGTGATGCATGTCGCTACGGTGTTTGTCAGTTTAGCTGATAAACTTCTGCTGCACTCAAGGGTATGTAGATGAACACCACCTATTCCTACATGAGCGCTAACACGGCATGCTAACACCAGCATGTTAACATAAGCATGCATGGCACACAGATGATACTAAAGACTTGTGCTCTGGGTGAAAGACATGTTGAGCTTGTAATATGTACACACAATTTTGTTTTATCCAAAGTTCTAATAGGAAGCTTAATATTGTGAAATTTACTGAATAGTATGTCAGTGGGTGTCTAGTACGTCAGTCTCATCACACATTGTTGTTCACTGCTAGATCGACCGCACATTGCTTCCGGAAATGCAAGAGGGGTTTGGGATAAAAGGAGAAATTTGATTAATTTGCTTTATGTGTTTGTTTGTTTTTTTTCAATGCATCAAGATTTATAACTTAATCACGTGTGTTAAAAGTGACAGCCCTAATTTTGATCTGAGGCATCTTTTGATGGCCATTTTCCCATCACTGTCTTTATATATTAGAGTATGGCTGTGGATATCATAGACACCGATGGCCCGTGAGGGATTCTGCCTTAGTCAGAGCAGGGCCTGACTCAGCAGTGGTGGAGGTAAGGTGGGGACGGAGGCTCTCTGGGAATGGGGGGAATGCTGGAGGGAGCTCCGGAGAGGATCACCGTGACTGGCTGAGTGGATGCCATCCTAAGCCGGGTTTTAGAAAGATTTACTGCACTATCCTCTGCCCCACGGGTCGTATCACTCCACTGCTGATGATTGCAGGAGGGCCTCGGGTTAATGTATGCACATACATGCACCATATTTCCAGCTGCAGGTGCAGCCAAGGTAACTCTGCTCAATTGTAGTGATGTACATTAGTCATTCCCACCAGTTAACACCTCTTCTGTTCATCATCCCTGGAAGAGGGCTGTAGTGGTGGGCGGGCTGGGCCCTTTGGCAGCCCCATTTGTCAACTCCTGCAACCACGAGCACAGAGCCCATGGCAACTGGGCACCTGACTACAGCTTAAAGGCATATCATTCCATGAGGTGTCCCCTGTGTGTGCTGAGAAGCCACCGCCTGTGACCACTCTAAATTGCCATCTGTCTATGCAGGGGTAGGAAAGGGAGAAATGAGACACTGTGAGCCAGTTCAAAAGAACTGTCTCATTAAATTATCTCTTGCCTTTTACAGCAGGCCCTCACCCTTCTCTTTCCATCTCTCTCCCAGGCTAAACATTTGTCTTTCCATTCATGGTTGAATTTGTATTCTGTTGAGATAAGTTCCTGTTGGCAGGGTGTAGGAGGAGAGTGCAGTGGCGGAGTGTGGGGACAAAGTCCACGTTTGCCCTCCTTCTACCGCGGAGCACAATGCTTGGTTACAGAAGGCAGCATTCGGCAGGCGAGACAGAAATGTAAACCTTTTCACAACACATGAAGTATTCAGGCTATACAAACGCAGCGATTATAAAATGGGTGATTGGGTTGCTTTGCTGATCTAAAACTGAACATTATTCAATGTTGAACATAATTATTTTCATTTCATTTCATGAAAGCAGTTAAGAAAAAAAAAATGGTGGCGCGGTTGCCTCACAGCAAGAAGGTCCTGGGTTCGAACCCCAGGGGTCGTCCCAGAGCTTCCTCTGTGTGGAGTTTGCATGTTCTCCCCGTGTCTGCGTGGGTTTCCTCTGGGTGCCCCGGTTTCCTCCCACAGTCCAAAGACATGTAGGTCAGGTGAACTGGCCAGACTAAAGTTGTCCCTGGGTGTGAATGTGTGTGTGGGCCCTGTGCTGGTCTGGCGGCCTGTCCAGGGTGTCTCCCCGCCTGCCGCCCAATGACTACTGGGATAGGCGCCAGCATCCCCGCAACCCCAATTGGGATGAGCGGCTTGGATAATGGATGGACAATAGATAGATAACTTTTTGTTTTGATTTCTCCCCCTCTTCTCCCCAATTGTATCCGGCTAATTACCCCACTCTTCCGAGCCGTCCTGGTTGTTGCTCTGCCGATCCGGGGAGGGCCGCAGACTACCACAAGCCTCCTCCGATACACGTGGAGCCGCCAGCCGCTCCTTTTCACCTGACAGTGAGGAGTTTCACCAGGGGGATGCAACGTGTGGGAGGATCATGCTGTTCCCTCCAGTTCCTCCTCCCCCCCCCCCGAACAGGCGCCACCGACCAACCAGGAGGCGCTAGTGCAGCGACCAGAACACATACCCACATCCGGCTTCCCACCTGCAGACACGGCCAATTGAGTCTGTGGAGATGGCCGACCAAGCCGGAGGTAACGCAGGGATTCAAACCGGCGTTACCCGCGTCGGTAGGCAACGGAATAGACCGCCATGCTACCTGGACGCCCCACGTTGAACACAGTAAATTTGTTCGAGATGCAGGCGTCTTTTCTGTTGTTGCTTCTTCGGCAAATCCTACAACATCCTTAAACTCCAGCGCCGCTCCTCGTTCTCCGCGTCAGCACAAGGTGCTGTGCCAGTGTCGAGCCCACAGGGCACTGGTCTGGTTGGCCGGGTGACAGTTTACTTAGCAACAGTCTATTAAGTCCACGTGGAAACTGCGAACACAAGATGCACCATTTTGACTTTAATCAAATTGTCAGCTGAGGAGCTGTAATCAATGGGGCTATTTACATAATGCAAGACGGCAAAAAACAAATGACACCACCTGCTCCAGCATCACAGCCCCTGCAGGGCCGAGCCCGAGCTCCTGGAAGAGCCGCAGCTCGCGTCGGGGCGTCGTTTACACTGGCATCTCTGGCATTTGTTGGTCATATTTCATTTGTTGCTCTTGTTTCTCCAAAACATGCTTCCCCAGTGTTGTCACAGCCTTCTTAGTCATTTTGTTGTTTCTTTTTTTAAAAGTAGTATCGATACCAAGTACAACAGAACTAGCAACTATTTCCGAAAACACTTTAAAGAGGCCGGGGTGTGTTTGCATTGTGGACGGGACAGCCGAGCCGGGTGGTGCAAGGCACCGGGGACAAGGAGCTGAAGGATGCTCTCATTTTCTCTGTCTAAAGGCAGACTTCCAGAGCAAGGGTTTTAATGCGCCCCCTTGAAATTCTCCTCATCAGTTTGGTGTAGTTCTTCTTACTTGAAATGAACTCGTCCACTTTGAGCATCATCTTACACTTGTTACACAATGAACACAGAAATTAGAACATTTTTCATTATTCACGAATTAAATCACTTTCTGGGAGGTGTGGATAAATACCAAGGTCTAACACAAAAAAAAAAACCCAATAATTTTATTACTGGGAGCGTCCGGGTGGCGTGAAGGTCTATTCCGTTGCCTACGAACACGGGGATCACCGGTTCGAATCCCCCGTGTTATCTCCGGCTTGGTCGGCCATCTCCACAGACTCAATTGGCCTTGTCTGCAGGTGGGAAGCCGGCTGTGGGTATGTGTCCTGGTCGCTGCACTAGCGCCTCCTCTGATTGGTCGGGGTGCCTGTTCGGGTGGGGGGGGATTGGGGGGGACTAGCGTGATCCTCCCACATGCTACGTTGCCCTGGCGAAACTCCTCACTGTCAGGTGAAAAGAAGCGGCTGGCGACTCCACATGTATCTGGGGAGGAATGTGGTAGACTGCAGCCCTCCCCGGATTGGCAGAGGGGGTGGAGAAGCGACCGGGACGGCTCGGAAGAGTGGGGTAATTAGCAGGATCCATCCATCCATCCATTATCCGAACTGCTTATCCTGCTCTCACGACGAGGACGACCCAGGATGACCCCCAAGATTGGACTACCCCGGGGTTCGAACCCAGGACCTTCTTGCTGTGAGGTGACCGCGCTAACCACTGCGCCACCGTGCTGCCCTGGCCAGATACAACTGGGGAGAAAAAAAAAAGGGGGGGGGGAATCCACAAAAAAAAAAGAAAAGAAAAAAAAGAAGGCCTGGCAGAAGTGAAAGCAGGACTGTAACAGATCGTTCATTGGTGAGTGTTATCGTGTGTCTTAACACGGGTATTAAGTAGAACATGTTGCCATATTTACTCATTTAAATTCCATATAGTGCGACTTTAAATGTCACTGCAGGAGTCGACGTATGGAAGTTTTTTGCTCTGCCGTTGTTTTCCAGAGGTTTTGCTGCAGACTGAAGTAATTATCCGTGAAACGGTTTTATCGCTTTCCCAAGAAAACTCGAGGGTTACTTGTTGTCTCCGGAATTGGACGTCAAAAGAAGGAAGGTGTGAGATAGGATGAGGAATAGGGAACACTTAATTTGATACAGCAGTCACATTCTCCAGCCGACAAGCCAAGAAGAAGAAACTGAACCAAAGTGAACTTACCCGTAATGTTAAATGGCCACAGCTGTATGGCGCTCTACTCATAGTTGTGTCATAGTATTCAGAGCTATGTCATTACCATCGCCTGTGTCACTGTCTGAACGATCGGCTTTACCAAATGTCATGTGATGTCTAATGGCAGGCGGGGAGACACTCTGGACAGGCCGCCAGGCCATCACAGGGCCCACACACACACACACACATATTTAGTACGGCTGATTCACAGGGGAGGATCATACTATTCCCCCCCAAGTCCCCTCCCCCCCCCGAAAAGGCACCCCGACCAACCAGAGGAGGTGCCAGTGCAGCAACCAGGACACATATCCACATCCAGCTTCCCACCTTCAGACGCGGCCAATTGTGTCTGTAGGGCACGCCCGACCAAGCCTGACGCAACACGGAGATTCGAACCAGAACCCCCGTGTTGGTATGCAAACGGAGTAGACCGCTATGCCACCCGGATGCCTCTGCCAGACCTTCTGGTCGGCCATGACCACTGTGCAGGAAATGATGCTATCAAGTGAAGCATAATGACACCGTGAGAATTTTCAGTGGCCGTGACCCTGGAAAAGTACAAGATTTCTGAGATGTGCTGTGTTGGAAACTACGGCAGATAGAGCTCGAAACGTTTCAGAAGAATTTCAAAGCATCATATCAAGGGAAAAAAACAAAAACGCGAGGGGCAGAAACCAGAATAAACACTGCAGCCACATTCTCACAATGGAGGCACAAGAGAGAGCAGCAAGACACCCAAACAACTTCAGACATGGCTGCTGGTTTTACTAAACAGCTACAGTAATACTACATAAGCCTGCAGTAAATACTGACTAATTGTGTATTTGCAGCAACGACTGCAGTATTGTGAGCAGCATACATATCTTTGAAAAGCTGACTGTTTTTCTTGGCTGTCAGTAAAAATGTATGTTGTTAGCTTCGTGATGGCTGTGGTGTTTCTGAAAAACTGCTTTCGTGGCTACATTATGTAGAGATGGCCGATGGCTGATGGGCACGTGTACATATAGCAGCTCAGCTCTACAGGCAGCAGCTACAGTTCATATAGAAGCTCGGTTCTACAGGCAGCAGCTACAGTTCATATAGAAGCTCGGTTCTACAGGCAGCAGGTACAGTTCATATAGAAGCTCGGTTCTACCGGCAGCAGGTACAGTTCATATAGAAGCTCGGTTCTACAGGCGGCAGCTACAGTTCATATAGAAGCTCGGTTCTACAGGCAGCAGGTACAGTTCATATAGAAGCTCGGTTCTACAGGCGGCAGCTCCAGTTCATATAGAAGCTCGGTTCTACAGGCAGCAGCTACAGTTCATATAGAAGCTCGGTTCTACAGGCAGCAGCTACAGTTCATATAGAAGCTCGGTTCTGCAAGCAGCAGCTACAGTTCATATAGAAGCTCAGTTCTACAGGCAGCAGCTACAGTTCATATAGAAGTTCGGTTCTGCAAGCAGCAGCTACAGTTCATACAGAAGCTCGGTTCTGCAAGCAGCAGCTACAGTTCATACAGAAGCTCGGTTCTGCAAGCAACAGCTACAGTTCATACAGAAGCTCGGTTCTACAAGGAGCAGCTACAGTTCATACAGAAGCTCGGTTCTACAAGGAGCAGCTACAGTTCATACAGAAGCTCGGTTCTACAAGGAGCAGCTACAGTTCATACAGAAGCTCGGTTCTACAGGCAGCAGCTACAGTTCATACAGAAGCTCGGTTCTACAGGCAGCAGCTACAGTTCATATAGAAGCTCGATTCTGCAAGCAGCAGCTACAGTTCATATAGAAGCTCAGTTCTACAGGCAGCAGCTACAGTTCATACAGAAGCTCGGTTATGCAAGCAGCAGCTACAGTTCATATAGAAGCTCGGTTCTACAAGCAGCAGCTACAGTTCATACAGAAGCTCGGTTCTGCAAGCAGCAGCTACAGTTCATATAGAAGCTCGGCTCTACAAGCAGCAGCTACAGTTCATATAGAAGCTCGGTTCTGCAAGCAACAGCTACAGTTCATATAGCAGCTCAGTTCTACAGGCAGCAGCTACAGTTCATATAGAAGCTCGGTTCTACAGGCAGCAGCTACAGTTCATATAGAGGCTCGGTTCTACAAGCAGCAGCTACAGTTCATATAGAAGCTCGGTTCTACAGGAAGCAGCTACAGTTCATATAGAAGCTCGGTTCTACAGGCAGCAGCTACAGTTCATATAGAAGGTCGGTTCTGCAGGCAGCAGCTACAGTTCATACAGAAGCTCGGTTCTGCAAGCAGCAGCTACAGTTCATACAGAAGCTCGGTTATGCAAGCAGCAGCTACAGTTCATATAGAAGCTCGGCTCTACAAGCAGCAGCTACAGTTCATATAGAAGCTCGGTTCTGCAAGCAGCAGCTACAGTTCATATAGAAGCTCGGTTCTACAAGCAGCAGCTACAGTTCATGCAGAAGCTCGGTTCTGCAAGCAGCAGCTACAGTTCATATAAAAGCTCGGCTCTACAAGCAGCAGCTACAGTTCATATAGAAGCTCGGTTCTGCAAGCAACAGCTACAGTTCAAATAGAAGCTCGGTTCTGCAA
Source organism: Lampris incognitus (assembly GCF_029633865.1). Classification (NCBI taxonomy): domain Eukaryota; kingdom Metazoa; phylum Chordata; class Actinopteri; order Lampriformes; family Lampridae; genus Lampris; species Lampris incognitus. The sequence goes on along the minus strand of NC_079228.1, from coordinate 10,850,346 downwards.
GCAACAGCTACAGTTCATATAGAAGCTCGGTTCTGCAAGCAACAGCTACAGTTCATATAGCAGCTCGGTTCTACAGGCAGCAGCTACAGTTCATATAGAAGCTCGGTTCTACAGGCAGCAGCTACAGTTCATATAGAAGCTCGGCTCTACAGGCAGCAGCTACAGTTCATATAGAAGCTCGGTTCTACAGGCAGCAGCTACAGTTCATATAGAAGCTCGGTTCTACAAGCAGCAGCTACAGTTCATGCAGAAGCTCGGTTCTACAGGCAGCAGCTACAGTTCATATAGAGGCTCGGTTCTACAAGCAGCAGCTACAGTTCATATAGAAGCTCGGTTCTACAGGCAGCAGCTACAGTTCATATAGAAGCTCGGTTCTACAGGCAGCAGCTACAGTTCATATAGAAGGTCGGTTCTGCAGGCAGCAGCTACAGTTCATACAGAAGCTCGGTTCTGCAAGCAGCAGCTACAGTTCATATAGAAGCTCGGCTCTACAAGCAGCAGCTACAGTTCATACAGAAGCTCGGTTCTACAGGCAGCAGCTACAGTTCATATAGAAGCTCGATTCTGCAAGCAGCAGCTACAGTTCATATAGAAGCTCAGTTCTACAGGCAGCAGCTACAGTTCATACAGAAGCTCGGTTATGCAAGCAGCAGCTACAGTTCATATAGAAGCTCGGTTCTACAAGCAGCAGCTACAGTTCATACAGAAGCTCGGTTCTGCAAGCAGCAGCTACAGTTCATATAGAAGCTCGGCTCTACAAGCAGCAGCTACAGTTCATATAGAAGCTCGGTTCTGCAAGCAACGGCTACAGTTCATATAGCAGCTCAGTTCTACAGGCAGCAGCTACAGTTCATATAGAAGCTCGGTTCTACAGGCAGCAGCTACAGTTCATATAGAGGCTCGGTTCTACAAGCAGCAGCTACAGTTCATATAGAAGCTCGGTTCTACAGGCAGCAGCTACAGTTCATATAGAAGCTCGGTTCTACAGGCAGCAGCTACAGTTCATATAGAAGGTCGGTTCTGCAGGCAGCAGCTACAGTTCATACAGAAGCTCGGTTCTGCAAGCAGCAGCTACAGTTCATACAGAAGCTCGGTTATGCAAGCAGCAGCTACAGTTCATATAGAAGCTCGGCTCTACAAGCAGCAGCTACAGTTCATATAGAAGCTCGGTTCTGCAAGCAGCAGCTACAGTTCATATAGAAGCTCGGTTCTACAAGCAGCAGCTACAGTTCATGCAGAAGCTCGGTTCTGCAAGCAGCAGCTACAGTTCATATAAAAGCTCGGCTCTACAAGCAGCAGCTACAGTTCATATAGAAGCTCGGTTCTGCAAGCAACAGCTACAGTTCATATAGAAGCTCGGTTCTGCAAGCAACAGCTACAGTTCATATAGAAGCTCGGTTCTGCAAGCAACAGCTACAGTTCATATAGCAGCTCGGTTCTACAGGCAGCAGCTACAGTTCATATAGAAGCTCGGTTCTACAGGCAGCAGCTACAGTTCATATAGAAGCTCGGCTCTACAGGCAGCAGCTACAGTTCATATAGAAGCTCGGTTCTACAGGCAGCAGCTACAGTTCATATAGAAGCTCGGTTCTACAGGCAGCAGCTACAGTTCATATAGAAGCTCGGTTCTACAGGCAGCAGCTACAGTTCATATAGAAGCTCGGTTCTACAAGCAGCAGCTACAGTTCATGCAGAAGCTCGGTTCTGCAAGCAGCAGCTACAGTTCATATAGAAGCTCGGCTCTACAAGCAGCAGCTACAGTTCATATAGAAGCTCGGTTCTGCAAGCAACAGCTACAGTTCATATAGAAGCTCGGTTCTACAGGCAGCAGCTACAGTTCATATAGAAGCTCGGTTCTACAGGCAGCAGCTACAGGTCATACAGAAGCTCGGTTCTACAGGCAGCAGCTACAGTTCATATAGAAGCTCGGTTCTACAAGCAGCAGCTACAGTTCATATAGAAGGTCGGTTCTACAGGCAGCAGCTACAGTTCATATAGAAGCTCGGTTCTACAGGCAGCAGCTACAGTTCATATAGAAGCTCGGTTCTACAGGCAGCAGCTACAGTTCATACAGAAGCTCGGTTCTGCAAGCAGCAGCTACAGTTCATATAGAAGCTCAGCTCTACAGACAGCAGCTACAGTTCATATAGAAGCTCGGTTCTGCAAGCAGCAGTTACAGTTCATACAGAAGCTCAGCTCTACAGACAGCAGCTAAAGTTCATATAGAAGCTCGGTTCTACAGACAGCAGCTACAGTTCATATAGAAGCTCAGCTCTACAGACAGCAGCTACAGTTCATATAGAAGCTCGGTTCTGCAAGCAGCAGCTACAGTTCATATAGAAGCTCAGCTCTACAGACAGCAGCTACAGTTCATATAGAAGCTCGGTTCTGCAAGCAGCAGTTACAGTTCATACAGAAGCTCAGCTCTACAGACAGCAGCTAAAGTTCATATAGAAGCTCGGTTCTACAGACAGCAGCTACAGTTCATATAGAAGCTCAGCTCTACAGACAGCAGCTACAGTTCATATAGAAGCTCAGCTCTACAGACAGCAGCTACAGTTCATACAGAAGCTCGGTTCTGCAAGCAGCAGCTACAGTCCAGGATATAAACCTGCATGCTGGCTGCTTGTTCATTTTATCTGTTTAGCACAACTAACGCAGTCCGGGAAACCAGACGAACCTGCCACTTTATGTTTTATGTTCGCTCTGCCGGATACGTCTGGCTACCCTCCCGTGCAGACAGGTTTCCGGCTGACCCAGCTGGCCTTGGGCCAATCACCACCGTTTATCTAATATGGGGTGTGCATGATACGATGACGTCCAGCCTTATTTTTTCCCCCCCACTGGAACTCTTCCTCTGATTGGCTGTTACTTGTTGCCTCTGTCGGTTAGGTTGGTTAAGTTTTTTTTGGGGGGGGCGGGTATTTTCTCCCCTTTTCTCCCCAATTGTACTTGGCCAATTATCCCACTCTTCCAAGCCGTCCCGGTCGCTGCTCCACCCCCTCTTCCGGGGAGGGCTGCAGACTATCACATGCCTCCTCCGATACATGTGGAGTTGCCGGCCGCTTCTTTTCACCTGACAGTGAAGAGTTTCGCCGGGGGGACGTAGCACGTGGGAGGATCACGCTATTCCCCCCAGTTCCCCCTCCCCTCTGAACAGGCGTGCCCCGACCAACCAGAGGAGGCGCTAGCGCAGCGACCAGGACACACACCCGCATCTGGCTTCCTACCTGCAGACATGGCTAGTTGATGTCTGTAGGGATGCCCGACCAAGCCGGAGGTAACACGGGATTCAAACCGACGAGCCCCGTTGTTGGTAGGCAACAGAATAGACCGCTACACTACCTGGATGCCCAGGTCGGTTAAGGTTAGAGTTAGGGTGGGGTTAGGGATAGGGTTAGCCAATCAGAGGCAGAGTAGGGGTGGGTCTTCCCAGAATGCGGGTGGGAAAACATAACGCTGACGTACGGAGGAGCGGCATTGGCTGCCACTGACAGTATTAAATGAACTGGACAGCATATATTCTCTAAAATAACACCAAACTCTTAAAGCTTTTGTTGGTTAAAAAAAGAAGAAGAAGAAGATGTGTTTACCGAACTTCCAACAGGATTTGGTAGAAGTGTAAGTGCTACGTCACACGTTCCATTGCTCTGATTGGTTGTAGGTCTATCAGATTGCATCCAGGGGCGTTTTGGTCTGCGCCCGTCGATAACACCCCTGAGGGGAGCCAGACTAATTAACATATGCAAATTCGTCTGGTTCCCAGGACACAGCTAATGTACTGCGCTGCAAATATGAAGCCCAGAAGTAAAACTCTTCGCTTAATGAATTGCGATATAAGGGCACCATCGGTGGGCAAGCTTTTGTCCTGTGCAAATATTTCAAATTCCGCCACTTATCTGTAATATGAATATGCTGGTATTGCTTTACTTTTGGGTCCCGAAAAAAGGTGAATAGAAAGTCTGGCAGATATTCATGAATGCATGTACCAACGCCTATAAACAAAGCATTCACTCATTTTAAGCCGAGAATTAATCAGTTACACGATACTTTTTAACAATCGGTACCTGGACCACTTTTTACAAAAATATCAAGTTATAGCCTGGCTCCAGCCCAAAGGGGGCAATTGAAAATGTGTGTGTTTTATATATATATATATATAGATAGATAGATCGATAGATAGATAGATAGATAGATAGATAGATAGATAGATAGATAGATAGATAGATAGATAGATAGATAGATAGATAGATAGATAGATAGATAGATAGATAGATAGATAGATAGATAGGACGCACTCATCAGCTGCCAAGGTGGCTAAACAACAAAGAAAAAAAACAAAGCCACTACGTTGCCCCGTGCCATGCCCCTACTTACGGTGCACAGAAACCAATGGGAGCATAGAAAACATTTGAAAAATAACATCAGAAACATTACAACCAATAGGAGAGGGACTGGGGCTCGTTTTGAAAAATCAAGGACTTAGAGGGCCGGGACACTGTTGAAAAATATAACAAGATAACATCCTAATGTAATGGTGTACTGTATGTATATCATATTGTGGAATGGAATGGGTCTGCATATATATATATATATATATACACACACACATACACACATACACACACACATATATATATATATGTGTGTGTGTGTGTGTGTGTGTGTGTGTATCCTATAGCCTGGATGGTTTCAACAGTTTGTACATTGGAATGATTTATGTATGTCTCTTTGCTGTTGGATGATGACTTATGTGTACTGTAAAGTTTAATGTAGGTTTTTGCTATTTTTGTTTGTTTTTCTCTGTCTTGTTTTTAAATGTATGTATTAAATGTATTAAATGTATTGTTTTTATGTGGACCCCAGTAAGACTAGCGGTGCTTTAGGGCACAGCTAATGGGGATCCTGATAAATAAACATAAACATATATACATATATACATATATACACACACACACACACACACACACACACACACACACACACACACACACACACACACAAACAGGTGGGACATTGTGCACATGCTTAACTTTCAACCATTCATCCACTATGGTGGCACTAGTAGCACTATAGTAGCAATATGGCAGCACTATGACAGCATTATAGTAGCACTATGGCAGCACTATGGCAGCACTATGACAGCATTATAGTAGCACTATGGCAGCACTATGGCAGCACTATAGCAGCACTATAGTAGCACTATGGCAGCACTATAGTAGCACTATGGCAGCACTATGGCAGTACTATAGTAGCACTATGGCAGCACTATGGCAGCACTATGGCAGCACTATAGTAGCACTATGGCAGCACTATGGCAGTACTATAGTAGCACTATGGCAGCACTATGGCAGCACTATAGTAGCACTATGGTAGCACTATGGCAGCACTATGGTAGCACTATGGTAGCACTATGGTAGTACTATGGTAGTACTATGGTAGCACTATGGCAGCACTATGGTATCACTATGGTAGTACTATGGTAGCACTATGGTATCACTATGGTAGTACTATGGCAGTACTATGGCAGCACTATGGCAACACTATGGTATCACTATGGTAGCACTATGGCAGTACTATGGTAGCACTATGGTAGCACTCGTGCTCAAATGAAATGTGCACTGTGACGTTACAGTTTTCTGCAAAATGATCATGAGAGTTGGATAATAATAGTCTATCTTTAATGGTATCCATTCAGTGATGTAGGCTATTTCACTGGCCTTATAAACAAGGCTCTATTTAAAAATGTAATACTGGCGTAAGTGAAGTGATCCATTGGCGAATATATATGAAATATATGAAATATATTCAAATGCAGAGACGAATTTCTTCAATATTCAGCTAAAAAGAGAATAACTGAGACAGCTGTGTGTTATCTGTATAGCCAATCAATTATTTAGAGACAGCTGTGGACAAAAAACAGTCGATCGATTATTTAGGGACAGCTGTGGAACGAAAACAGTCTATTTGTAGCTTGCAGACCTTGAAATGTTTGCGTAGCACATCATAACGCTTCCCGGTAATGTGCCGATTGAGATTCACTAAGGAATCCTCCTTCATAACAACCGACTCCCTACATTCTCTTCCACCTCATGCTCACTGATTGATTTCTCAATTTTCATCTCACAACTTGTGAGTTTTGTCCACGGCTTTGGAGATATATCTCACAACCTCCATCGCTCACTGCCTTAAATTCAATCTACCCATACTTATGAGCAGCAGGGCGTGATGGGCTGAGTGGTACCGGAGCGGCAACATCCCAATCTTCTAAAGCGGTGCTCATCACTCTAATGACTGCTCCCGCCCCTCGCTCCATGCCCTGATTATATGTGCAACAGCTGAGGGGGCACAAAATTCATCTGAGGGGCCGTTGCTGACTTTCGCCCCCTCATGCCGCCAAGCCGAAGTTAGAGCACTTTCAATCATTTATTTTGGGGGGACCCCCCCCTTTTTTCTCCCCAGTTGTATCCGGCCAATTACCCCACTCTTTCGAGCCTTTCCGGTCGCTGCTCCATCTCCCCTAAAGATCCGGGGAGGGCTGCAGACTACCACATGCCTCCTCCGATACACGTGGAGTCGCCAGCCACTTCTTTTCACCTGACAGTGAGGAGTTTCGCCAGGGGGACGTAACGTGTGGGAGGATCACGCTATTCCCCTCAGTTCCCCCTCCCCTCTGAACAGGCACCCCGACCAACCAGAGGAGGCGCTAGTGCAGCGACCAGGACACATACCCACATCTGGCTTCCCTCCAGCAGACATGGCCAATTGTGTCTGTAGGGACGCCCGACCAAGCCGGAGGTAACACGGGGATTCGAACTGGGATGCCCGCGTTGGTAGGCAACGGAATAGACCGCTACACTACCCGGACGCCCTCAATCATTTATAAATGTTTTACATATGCTTCAGTGGGGTAGTTACATGTCCTACAAATGATCTATCATCAAGTTATGATACCCCACCAAAAACCTTATAATTTTCTAAGCTATACTTTAATAACTACCACTACTACTACTACTACTACAACTACTACTATTACTACTACTACTTTCGGCGGCTCCTTCTGCATCTTCCTCTGTCTCACCAGCCACCTGCATGTCTGCCCTCACCACATCCATAATCCATCCTTCAGCATCCTTCTCCCAATATACTCAGCATGTCTCCTCCACACATGTCCAAGCAATCTCAATCTTGCCTCTCTTGCTTTGTCTCCAACTCGTCCAACCTGAGCGGTCCCTCTAATATAATCGTTCCTAATCCTGTCCTTCTTCATCACTCCCAGTGAAAATCTCATCATCTTCAACTCTGCCACCTCCAGCTCCACCTCCTGTCTTTTTGTCAGTGCCACTGTCTCCAAACCATACAACATAGCTGGTCTCACAACCATCCTGTAAACCTTCCCTTTAACTCTTGCTGGTATCCTTCTGTCACAAATCACTCCTGACACTCTTCTCCACCCACTCCACCCTGCCTGCACTCTCGTCTTTACCTCTCTCCTGCACTCCCTGTTACTTTGGACAGTTGATCCAAGTATTTAAACTCATATGCCTTCCTCATCTCTACTCCTTGCATCCTGACCATTCCACTGTCCTCCCTCTCATTCATGCATCGCTATTCCATCTTGCTCCTGCTGACTTTCATTCCTCTTCTCTCCAGTGCATACCTCCACCTCTCCAGGCTCTCCTAAATCTGCACCCTACTCTCGCTACAGATCACAATGTCATCCGCAAACATCATCACCCATGGAGACTCCTGCCTGATCTCGTCCGTCAACCTGTCTATCATTAGCTATAATTTAATAAACTCTTTCTAAATGCTTCATGGGGTGGCTATCGTGGCAGCTGGCCAGTACAGGGTGCTGGGACGCCGCCCCCTTCAAATATCAAGAGATTAAAATCTACTTAAACATGTTAAATATAATTTAGTTGTATGATGCAAATAATTATGAAGTAAAAGTGTTTTCAGTCTGTGAGTGTCCGTCAACAGCATTAAATATTGGTTCCAGATGGTATTTGGTTGATTTCTGTCTGAATACATATACTTCCTGGGTGAAGGGTGCCGGCCAAACGATACCTTATGTAAGCACTCAAACTTGTGGCGAGCAGGTGACCTGAGGCTGCTGTCTGATTGGTTTCTTCACATTTCCAATGGGGCGCAGTTCTGTGCGCCCCAGACACTCCCACTTTTATTGGCAGCAAATTGGTATTGTTTTAATGTTTTTTGATCTAACATGATTGGACAATTCTCGTGAATGTCAATCAAGTTCATACCCAACACGACGCCTCGACTAGGCTGTCAATCATCCACCGTCTACGAGCCCCGATCAAATCTACAGGCTACATTGTCCTTCTTAGTAACTCTGTGGCTGTGTGGACATTAAAGCAGCTGTCAGGTGTGCTGCAGCAAGGTAAGTAAATTACGCCCCCCCCCCATAATTCTTTTAGCACCAGCCGCCACTGGTGGCTATTATAAAATGTTCCCTATAATTGTTATCTAAAGTACATCTATGTTTGACATTTACAAAACAAAATGTGTTATTACTCACTAAGATGGTGCTAATCCATGCTATTCTAATTAATCCTGGTTTGTTGGCCACCTTGCCAACAGTTGCTCTCTCCACTTCAACATTTATATAAAAGAAAACATCAGGGAAAGTCATAGCCCGGGTGAAACCTTAAGTACAGTCCAGAGCAGGAGAAACTACTAAAGACGTCCTGTGTAATCTCAATAACATAAACTTAAATTTATGTTCTTTAATCAAAATATTGGGAAGAAAAAGGAAATCCCACCAAGTACTTCTGTGTGTGTTTAACACAGTGTTTTTATTCCAGTCGACCAGTTTACTTCCTAGTCTGCTCACTCCAGGTCTGCTCGACACACACCACGACATTCAGCATCAAGAAGATGTGTTTTGTACATGATGCACAGCTGCAAATAAAGGGATGCAGAAGACGTATTGATGCAAGTAAAATTTTGATAAAGCTGTATGATTTCTTTGCAGTTAGGGGGCTGAATATTATCCTGTCCGATGCCGTATCATCACAGATCCTCTGACGCGGCGGTGAGGGAGATCCAATCATTTCCCAATGGCCCCAGTTTGCTTAGTCCTATTCAATAATAATAAACTTGTAAACAAACACCACCATAAAACAACTTCTGTCACTTTCCGAGTTACTGGAACCTTCATACTTAAATATTAACAGCTTGTTATGGTGGCATCACATAGAGAAACTATTGGGTTTCTAATGCTAGATGGTGTGAGGAGAAATTGAGATCTTTCATCAGAATTCCAGGTAAATGGGGCATCTAGGTGGTGTGGTGGTCTATTCCGTTGCCTACCACACGGGGATCGCCGGTTTGAATCCCCGTGTTACCTCCGGCTTGGTCAGGCGTCTCTACAGACACAATTGGCCGTGTCTGCGGGTGGGAAGCCGGATGTGGGTATGTGTCCTGGTCGCTGCACTAGCGCCTCCTCTGGTCGGTCGGGGCGCCTGTTCAGGGGGAGGGGAAACTGGAGAGAATAGTGTGATCCTCCCACGTGCTACGTCCCCCTGGTGAAACTCCTCACTGTCAGGTGAAAAGAAGCGGCTGGCAACTCCACATGTATCAGAGGGAGCATGTGGTAGTCTGCAGCCCTCCCCGGATCGGCAGAGGGGGTGGAGCAGCGACCGGGACGGCTCAGATGAGTGGGGTTATTGGCTGGATACCATTGGGGAGAAAAAGGGGAAAATAAATAAATAAATAAAAATAATTCCTGGTAAATAAGCTGCACTGAAGTTATAAACAAACACCACCAACAAACATCTTATCATCTGAGTGAGAGCTTGATGACACAGATGTAGAGTTAAAGAGCTTCTTCTTTGTTGGTAAAAAGAAAACATGCTGAGCCTTTATCAAACACACTGTTTTCAGTGATGTTGTGCTGTGACGAGAAGAGTAAAGTACCCAGACAAAGCTCGACAGAAACACACATATCGTCTGTCCAGCCATGTATGGAGGCTTATCGATGTGTACCAAGTGGGACACAAAAAGCTACAATAGAACTTAAGTACTGATGGGGACAAACAAATTTGGTAGCTCATGTCCTCCATTAGATCCAATTTGACAGCACAAACTGAAATAGGGTTCAATAACTGAACAAAAACCTTCACTGAAGGCTTTTGTCAAAAGGAGGAGACATTTTCGGTCTTCCGACTAGATTCAAAGACCTCCATTTACCTTCCTGCAACTGGTAGTGAAGAAAATTAAAGGAGATGAGAATCATCTTTGTTACTGGTTGCATTTCAATAAAGACCCGATGTGCAACACGGTGAAGGAGTTTACTTTTCCAAAGCCCAGAGTTTTGGTTTGCTAAATGACAAATTGTGGAATATGCTTTCCTTTGCAGTGAAGAAAACCTCAGTTACAGATTATGTCTGATACAAATGGTAAATATTGCTCTTACATGTTATCTTACAGTGATTCCACTTCCTGTTGTCGGAAGATGGCGGTGCAAATTCACATTTGCTGCGGCCTCACCCAGTACCGTCTATGCAATGTCTTTGTCCACGTCTAAGTTTTGTCTTTGTTTGATGGCTGGGAGAGCTGGCGCTGGATGGGCTGGGAGGGCGGGGCAGGCTAAGCTAACTGCTAGCCCACGCAGACCGGCAGTTCTGTTAACACTGAGGGCAGTCTGGCGGCGGCCTCACCTGGCGTTGACTGTGATGTTTTTGATGTCGTTGTGAGGAGTGCGGGGAGGTGTGTCAAGGGTGTCTGGCTGGGGGAGCTGGCGCTGGATCGGCTGGGAGAGCTTGGTCTACTTCATCTGGTGGGCTCTGCCTGGAGCTGGGCCTGAGGAGGAAACGCCGAGGGCGTTCTGACAGGATGGGCTAAGCTAACGTCTAGCCCATGCAAACCGGCGGGTCTGACAGTCATCCTGGCTGGCGTTCATTCCCTTGGACAGTGATTCTTTGTTTAGTTTGGATATATGTGTTAGTTTGGGTATGTGTGTTCTTGTAGTTTTTGGATGTGTTTTTGTCTTTGTGTTGTACTGCTGTGGGCTGGGGGACATGGCATTTCATTTCATTACCTGTACGCAAGTGCATGAAGTGAAATGACAAATAAAGTGTTCCTGATTCCTGATTACAGCAGGCAAAAAGTGAAAATAATAAGCTAGTAACGGCTGGCTGGAGTCGTCACCAGGTAAACAGTGTTATATCTTAAAACATGGTGATTTCAATTCCAACCGCTGACAGGTGCACACGGTCATACACTACGTCTCATGAGTTACACACTGGCATATTGCACAGTTAGCAAGACACGAGGTGGGGAACTCTCTTGGATGAAACTGATCTCAGAAAGAGCACGAACAGGCGGCATGAGTGAGACCCATCTGGCCTGCAAGGCACACATCATTCTGAATTCCTGGCAGAGGGAAAAATGGCCCTCACTTCTAACATGTCCATCCACACACTCTTCTCAAACAAAGCTTCCCCACAAACATTTGTAGGGTTCTGAATCTACTGAGGCGCACCAGTAGAGAAAAAAAATCCCTTGTGCAAGTTTCTAAGGCAAACTTCCATCCATCCGTTATCCGCACCGCTTATCCTGCTCTCAGGGTCGCAGGGATGCTGGAGTCTATCCCAGCAGTCGTTGGGTGGCAGGCGGGGAGACACCGTGGACAGGCCGCCAGGCCATAACACAGGGCCGACATGCACACACACACACACACACACACACACACACACACATTCATACCTAGGGACAATTTAGTACGGCTGAGTCACCTGACCTACATGTCTTTGAACTGTGGGAGGAAGCCGGAGCACCCGGAGGAAATCCACGCAGACACGAGGAGAACATGCAAACTCCACACAGAGGATGACCTGGGACAACCCCCAAGGTTGGACTACCCTGGGGCTCGAACCCAGAACCTTCTTGGTGTGACGCGACCGCACTAACCACTGCGGCAAACTTTTACAATGAAAATATTGAGCCACATGATTTGAATTTCTCATGAATTGTGTGATTGTTTTTGACAATTCATATTAGTAGATGAAAAGAAGTCAGTCTTTATTTTTCTTTAGATTTTTTTTTTTGCTATTATTTTTACCTTAATTGCACCGCAATAGTGAAAGGCAGAGAGGGATATGACATGCAACAGATGTCACCGGCTGGAATCGAACCGGTGATGGTTGCGACCATGTGCCATGTGGTATGCACTGTAACCATTCAGCTGCGGAGATGATGCCTTTTTATTTTCTCATGAATTTTTCCTCAACAGAACACAACATTTTAACTCGTTGGATTGTGTGAGCAAAAAAGAAGAAAAGAAGGAATAGCATCGATAACCGTGGCAAACTCCTTTGGAGTAACAGGAATGCCAACAGTATCAAGGAATTGATATTGTTGGAATGGTAATCCAGTGTAGAATAGCAAAAAGTAATGATTTGTTATTACTTTTAGCTACGGTACCTTTCAATAATAACACCTTATTATAATTTGATGACCCAAACTGGTGCAAAGAATAAAAAAATCCTTGTAAACCAAAACCATGTCAGAGGTTTACCCTGCCGTAACCCACTTTAGGAATGATCGGTGGCGAACAACATCAAACAGACCTACATAAGTACTTGAAAAAAAATAAAACACAAACGCCGACATTCGATAAAGTGTTTTATCACTTCATCGTACCCCACCCCGTAAAATCCCTTTAAAAACCCAAGCGTGAGCTTTTGAGATAAGGCCAACTGGACTAAGGGAGTAAATTTGAACACAGTGACATGACTGCTGACAAGAAGTGCATCCGTCAAGTCTTTAAATAAGATGGAAGCCATTTTTTAGTTGTGATGTACTGATCAATCCTGTGCTGTAAATTCTGTAACCCACACTACTATGTTGTAAACTCAAAACTGTCATGGGTGCAGTGGAATGACCAATAAAGTAAATTTGCATTATTACTGTGGACAAGTGCATGAATAATACACTTGTCCACGTTAAATCTAGTATTTGAAAACTAGAACCACAGAGATGTCTGTGGCTTGAGAGATATATATAACAACTAAACTGGGCGGCACAGTGGCACAGTGGTTCGCGTGGTTGCCTCACAGCAAGAAGGTCCTGGGTTGAAGCCCCGGGGTAGTCCAACCTTGGGGGTCATCCTGGGTCGTCCTCTATGTGGAGTTTGCATGTTCTCCCTGTGTCTGCGTGGGTTTCCTCTGGGTGCTCCGGTTTCCTCCCACAGCCCAGAGACATGAAGGTCAGGTGAATTGGCCGTACTAAATTGTCCCTAGGTATGAATGTGTGTGTGTGTGTGTGTGTGTGTGTGTGTGTGTGTGAGTGTGTGAGTGTGTTGGCCCTTGAGATGGCCTGGTGGCATGTCCAGGGTGTCTCCCTGCCTGCCACCGAGTGACTGCTGGATAGGCTCCAGCATCCCTGCACCCCTGAGAGCAGGATAAGCGGGTCGGATAATGGATGGATGGATAACAACTAAACTAAACCTGTAAAAACTACTGACAAGACAGTCCTTATTTCAAGGGACTGGAGTTGCAAATTAGCTCTGGTTAGAAACCAATAACAATAATAAAATAACAATAATAATAATGATAATAATAATAATAATAATGGATTACAGTTGTATCGGGCTTTATCTAGACACTCAAAGCGCTTCACACAGTAAAGGGGGGAAACTCACCTCAACCACCACCAACGTGGAGCACCGCCTGGGCGATGCACGGCAGCCATTTTGCACCAAAATGCTCATCACACATCAGCTTGAGGTGGAGAGGGAGGAATCACTGAGCCAATTACACAGGGGGGATGATTAGGTGGCCAGATGGGGAGAGCCAGGTTTGGGAATTTTGCCAGGACACCGGGGAACCCCCTACTGTTCGCGATAAGTGCCATGGGATCTTTAATGACCACAGTGAGTCAGAACCTCGTTTTAACGTGTCATCCGAAGGACTCATAAGCAATGCATCTGTTTCACGTTATTTTGCAAATCGGTACCGATGCCTACTTGTATTGTCCCTGACAAATACACAGATAAAATAAATTTTAAAAAAGCAATACCCACTGTGTGTAAATGAAAAACAGGAGTCCTACAGATAATCCTGAAAAATTAAACGCCAGAGCAAACGAGTTGTCTTGACCAGCAAGGCGTCTTCATCGCTCTACAAGTGTGAGGCTAAAAGAGCAGCAAAGGCATTAAAAGCATTGCGCTGGCCTAATGATTTTAGCCGCAGGGGAAATGCTTGGAGTACACCCGTAATTGAGCCTGTGATAGTCTTGGCAATGCTGATAAAGGCATTCTAATGGGATGAGGCAAATTAACTGCCTCATAATCAGCGAGGCTTGCACAAGCGCGGGCAGGAATTGCAAGGGTGCTTTTTTAGATATGGAAAAGAAACAAAGCAATATTGACTATCGAGGCAAACGCTGATCACTGCAGCCAAAGTGTATTTGTTTATTTGTTTATTTATTAATTATTGCTTGGTCTCAATGGAAAATGAGCTGCAAATCTGTAAAATGACAATCACATCATGTGACGTACCAGCACAAAAATCTGGCACCCCCCCCCCCCCCCTCTGTTTGTTTCACATGTACAATTTCCCCGTTCAAAACTGTCTCGGCTTTAGTCGTTTAGTGCTCTGTTGCGGGTGGTGTGTGTAAAATGCCAAGACACGGGCACGCCGGTTAAGCCAGTGTGAGCGTTTACTTTTGGTGCGTCCATATTTACTCCAGTGGACGCTTACACGCTTACTCCGCCGGGTCACTCCGGCTCACACATTGCCCTCTCTTCTCCACTGCTCTGTCCTCACAAAAGCAGAAGAGGTCCTACTGAGTCAATCGAAACGCTGGCCGACCCCCAGAGACATGCCGGGGACTCTGGAAAATAAACACTCTCAGTAAATCGGAAATTATTTTGGAGGATGATCACAGATGGTGCAGCTGAAGAGAGTTTCTAAAAATGTTCCCCGTGTGTCACCAAACCATTCACACGTCTCCCAAAGCCGCCTCCTCCGCTCGTCCACAGTAATCGTCGGCCCATTATGGATGCAAATAAGAAACATGGCTTGGGACCCGTTCATGAGGTTCACAAGCAAACTGACAGGTATGCAACAAAGAGGCAGCTCTGCGCCCCCCCCCCCCAACAACTGTGACTGGCACACAGAATCCAAATCAGTCAATCCAGAAGCACAGCCGGCAACAGGAATATGTCCATGTGATGTCTCAGAAAACGCCGTTACTTTACTTATAGACGAGGATCAAAACCTGACAGGTGGGCCAACTTCAGTGACGCAAGTGCGAGACCAAAACTACGCGGCGCAAAGTAATGAGCACACATGCAACACACTCACGAGCGCACACATACTTGAGGACTGACTGGAACCAGACTCACCCCACTGCAGAGGAGCCAGCTGCAGGTGCTCCAGGACTAGCTGGTTAAGTACTCCTTCCACGCTGGCCTCCCCCTGGCGCCGCAAGGATGGGTGAAGATGGTTAAGGAACACAGCATAAAGAACACCGGTGCATTTACACTGTCACAGTCACAGATAAACCGACACTGGTATTTTGACTTCACATATGACACAGCACATCAATTCTTGTGAACCCGAGCAAAGGGTAATATAAAAGGCATCCTACTGGTGTCTGGGTGGTGTGGCGGTCTATTCCGTTGCCTCCCAACACGGGGATGGCCGGATCAAATCCCCGTGTTGCCTCCGGCTTGGTCGGGCGTCCCTAAAGACACAATTGGCCGTGTCTGTGGGAGGGAAGCCGGATGTGGGTATGTCTCCTGGTCGCTGCACTAGCGCCTCCTCTGGTTGGTTGAGGCGCCTGTTCAGGGGGGAGGGGGAACTGGAGGGAATAGCATGATCCTCCCACGCGCTATGTCCCCCTGGCGAAACTCCTCAGCCAGGTGAAAATAAGCAGCTGGCGACTCCACATGTATTGGAGGAGGCATGTGGTAGTCTGCAGCCCTCCCCGGCTCGGCAGAGGGGGTGGAGCAGTGACCAGGACGGCTCGGAAGAGTGGGGTAATTGGCCGGATGCAACTGGGGAGGAAAAGGGGGGACACCCCCCCCCCAAAAAAAAGGTATCCTACTGAATCATAAAATGCTTCATGGGGACACTCGGTGCAATTTTCAAAATGCCAGAAAAGAGAGAAGGAGTTGTTGTATTCGATTCTCCAGGTGAACTCTGACTTGGTTGCGTTCTAGAGCCATAAGCGGAGCACGCCGCGTCCAAGGCTGCCCAGCGACTCCATATAAAGGAACTGGGAGCACTGGCTGTGTAACTCGGGAGAGCCCCGAGGCTTTCTACCAGACATGGAGGGAGTTTTAATGATGCAAAAAGAGGAGGCAAAGGAAGCGCTGGTGGTCTCTGGCACGGCTACCATGGTTACCACAAGTTCCAGCTCGAACGTCACCGAATCTGACAGACGTTTCTCGGAAACATTTCCCTCATCCACCTCTTCCTTCTATCGCCCTTTCCAACTTCCATCAGTTGCAAAGCTTAGCGCCCACTGGCTCTAAGGGTACGTCATTGCGTAAGTTCTACGTCAAGCTCACAATCGATGAAATGAACTGCAACTGGGGTTTTGACCGGCGTGAGTTTTCGCTCGATAAAGCGAGATATGATGATGCTCAAGGCTGGCTACTCTGTCCGGATGCCAGAGGCGGCAGTTATTCATTTTCATTCTCATTAGCGTGAGTTTCATTTGATTGAAAAAAAAAAAATTAACAAACTTTTCCTTTTTCAAATTCCTTAGCATTTAATTAAATATGTCCCAAGCAAAGCAGAAAGCCTGCTCAAACCCCCCATCAGCACATGGTTTATGAGCAGTTCTGGCTGCTGGCTGTTATTAAAATGATGTAATGTGTTTTGCCAGGGACGAGGAATTAGCAGCTTCTCCTACATCTTCTTCAGACAATGACAACATCCTCTTCCTTTTTTTTAAAAAATTTTTGGAGTTTTCCCCCTTTTGTATCCAGCCAATTACTCCCACTCTTCCAAGCCGTCCTAGTTGCTGCCCCCCATGCCGATCCGGGGAGGGCTGCGGACTACCACATGCCTCCTCCCATACATGTGGGGTTGCCGGCCACTTCTTTTCACCTGACAGTGAGGAGTTTCACCAGGGGGACGTAGCGTGTGGGAGGATCACGCTATTCCCCCCAGTTCCCCCTCCCCCCGAACAGGCGCCCCGACTGACCAGAGGAGGCGCCAGTGCAGCGACCAGGACACATACCCACATCCGGCTTCCCACCCACAGACACGGCCAGTTGTGTCTGTAGGGACGCCTGACCGAGGCGGAGGTAACACGGGGATTCGAACCGGTGATCCCCGTGGTGGTAAGCAACGGAATAGACCGCCGCACCACCTGCCATAGTGGTAGAATATACCGGACTACATTTATTTGCTTAACTATAGAGAGACAAGACTGACTGTGTGAGAAGTGAGTACTATGTAATCCACTGTTAAATAAAGAGAGGTGTGTGTGTGTGTGTGTGTGTGTCTGTGTGAGTGCTAGTGTGTAATCACTCTCTGGATGTGTTCAAATAAACATGAATACAGCAAATTCTGCCGGGCAAAGTTAACACATGGGGCAGGGCAGGTACACCAGCAAAACCATGACTCACAAACGGCACAGATCCCTGAAGCTCCTGCTGCCTTGTGTTTTGCAGGTGTTTGGGTCAGACCCGGTTTCTAATGAAACTTCTGCGACCTGAAACTTTGTACGGGTGACTTTGCAGTTAAATGTCACAGATGGCAGGGAACGGGAAGCCTGCTGAGGTCTGGAGCTATGGCACCTAATCCGCACTGTGCTGTCCAGCTTTGTCTGAAAATACCAACGCATATGATGGAGCTTAGTTTCTAGAAATGTCAAAAGGGCATCCGGGTGGCGTGGCGGCCCACTTTGTTGCCTCGTTGGTTCAAATCCCCGTGTTACCTCCGGCTTGGTCGGGCGTCCCTACAGACACAATTGGCCGTGTCTGCGGGCGGGAAGCCGGATGTGGGTATGTGTCCTGGTCGCTGCACTAGCGCCTCCTCTGGTTGGTCGGGGTGCCAGTTAGGGGGGAGGGGGAACTGGGGGGAATAGCGTGATCCTCCCACGCGCTACGTCCCCCTGGTGAAACTCCTCACTGTCAGGTGAAAAGAAGCGGCTGGCGACTCCACATGTATGGGAGGAGGCATGTGGTAGTCTGCAGCCCTCCCCGGATCGGCAGAGGGGATGGAGCAGCGACCAGCACGGCTCGGGAGGGTGGGGTAATTGGCCAATTAAAATTGGGGAGAAAAAAGGGGAAAATCCATCCAGCCATCCATTATCCGAACCACTTATCTTGCTCTCAGGGTTGCTGGAGCCTATCCCAGCAGTCATTGGGTGACAGGTGGGGAGACACCCTGGACAGGCCGCCAGGTCATCACACAGGGCCCACACACACACACACACATCGACTTACCTGACCTACATGTCTGTGGACTGTGGTAGGAAACCCACGCAGACACGGGGAGAACATCCAAACTCCACACAGAGGACGACCCCAAGGGTTGGACTACCCCGGGGCTCGAACCCAGGACCTTCTTGCTGCGAGGCGACCGCAGGAACCAGTGCCAAAACAAAGAAGAAGCCATCTGACTCTAATTCTAATATAAGGTTCAAAAACAAGAAGCAAGGCTACAGATAATCAGACACATGCACTTGTTTAAAATGACAAGGCGCAAGAAAATATACGTGTTAATTTCTTTGCGCTGAGGAATTTTGCATAAAATGAAGAAAAAAAATCTGTGCAATAAGTACGTTATTGTTGGTTGTCATCCAATCTGCTGCAGAATACACAGGTATTAACCTCAGGACTCCTTATGTTGTGCACATATGAAGCTCTCAGGGGTGCGTGGAGGGCATGTTGGGGGTAACCCTGCAGCATTGGACCAATCACAGGGTGGGTTACGGACGTTTTACTGCGGCATCACAACAAATACGGCTATCGCAGAGCAATTAGCCCGACAATGCGTTGTGGTAAGGACACACCTTATCGTTTACACAACTGACACTTGGAATAACGGAGGAAATGATTGGTGCGGGGAACCTGGAAGCGCGTGTCTCGTAACCTTTGACGGGGACGGTGCACACAGAGAGGAGGAGCACGGCTGAACCGACGACGGCAGATCTTTGCTTCGCCAAACACTTTGACCGCATTTCCTCTCATGGGCGAGATGAAGGAGGGTGATGATGACGGCTGTCGTTTGCAGGTGTCACTCTCCCCGTGCGGCTGCCAGAGGGAACAGCGCCATGTCCCTCCGAGGCTGAGACCCATCCACTAGTTTAGTGGATGGGTCTGGTGGGGCCGGATGATTGGGTTTTGGGTCTTGGAGTCAAGGGGTGCGTGTGCGCATGTGTTGGCAAGCAGGGGAGGATAACATTGTCAAAATGTTACAAAATGTTATCAAAATGCAGTGTGGCGGGGCATCTGGGTAGTGCGGTGGTCTTTTCCGTTGCCTACCAACACGGGGATCGCCGGTTCGAATCCCTGTGTTAGCTCCGGCTTGGTCGGGCGTCCCTACAGACGCCATGGCCGTGTCTACGGGCGGGAAGCCGGATGTGGGTATGTGTCCTGGTTGCTGCACTAACGCCTCCTCTGGTCAGTCTGGGCGCCTGTTTGGGGGGGGGTGGGGGACTGGGGGGAATAGCGTAATCCTCCTGGCAAAACTCCTCAGTCAGGTGAAAAGAAGCGGCTGGCGACTCCACATGTATCGGAGGAGGCAAGTGGTAGTCTGCAGCCCTCCCCGGATCGGCAGAGGGGGTGGAGCAGCGAGCGGGACGGCTCGGAAGAGTGGGGTAATTGGCCGGATATAATTGGGGAGAAAAAGAAAATGTTGTCAAGATGCAGCATCCCTCTGCAGCTGGACTATTTACAGATAAATGTATTCATGACAGAAAGGAATAACACAGCAGGCAGATCTTCAGTAAGCAATCGTGACAGGTACTGTTCTCACGGGGCCGTGCAGGCTGAGGCCTTCATGGGATTTGTGATGTCGTCAGATCTTTAACGATCCCTGCTATTTCAGGCATTAAACCTGCTTGATATCAAAAAAGTGATATTTGACCTAAAAGCTCCACTTGCACGTGGTTACATTCCAGTCTCTGCCTAGGTGTAATTGGATGAGTGACATTTCAAAGAAAGACAGTGTTTGAACCCAGGATTCCTGACTTCGATGTGAGGAGGTTATCAGCTGGATCCAACACAGGATAATCTGTGCACCGTCAAACTGATGCTCACGGTTGTTTTATGAGCCTCTGGGGAGATAAGGAGATTTCTATACACTTCTAATCATATATGGAGTGTATGATGCTGGCGCGAATTCGCGTTTGCAGCGGCCTCACCCAGTACCGGTGTGGGAAGGTGGTGGTGCGAATTCACATTTGCGGCGGCTTCACCCAGTGCTGCCCATGCAGTGTCTTTGTCCACGTCTAAGTTCTGTCTTTGTTTGATGGCCGGGAGAGCTGGTGTTGGATCGGCTGGGAGAGCTTGGTCTGCTGCGTCCTGTGGGCCCAGGGACCACGGCCTCTGAGGGCGGTCTGACAGGACACGGAAGCGGGGCAGGCTAAGCTAATTGCTAGCCCATGCAGACCGGCAGTTCTGACAGTCATCCTGGCTGGCGTTCGCTCCCCTGGATAGTGATTGTTTTGTTTAGTTTGGATATATGTGTTAGTTTGGATATATGTGTTAGTTTGGATATATGTGTTAGTTTGGATATATGTGTTCTTGTAGCTTTTGGATAAGTGTTTTTGTCTTTGTGTTTTGCTGCTGTGGGCTGGGGGAAACCATGCTTCGTCCTGATCCCTGATAATGAAGGGGGTGTCTATGTTCTAATAGATAAAAAAAGATGTTTCTTCAAAAATGGATACTGGATTAATAATCAACCGGAGACCTTCTTTGCCAACAATTTGATGAGCAACTGTCATCAGCAAAGACTATGCGCTTGTAACGGCAAATTCATACACTCTCTTGTAGACTATGCATTTACATGAGCATCACATTCAGCTTTACTATCAAGGTTTTTATCAAAAAAACTCAGCCGCCTCCTCCAATAGCATCAATCTGCACATATAGGTTATGATTTCACTCACAACACTGGCTACTGGCTGCTGCTGTGGTGTTTGGATGAGGTTTTGCTTCTCTTAGTCCTCTCACAATCAGTTTTTTTTTTTTGGCTTGCTAACAATTGTTGTGGTTGTAATATAGGAATGTAATATAGGAATATAATATAGTATGCAGTTATGAGGAGGATGGTAGGTGAATATATGGTGTATACTTCTGGTATATAAGATAATATGATGCAATATAAGGGGAGTATAGAGCATGGTATATGGGCATGATGGGTTGTGGACCCTCACCTATGGTCATGAGCTTTGGGTAGTGACCAGGAGGGTGAGATCGCGGATACAAGTGGCTGAAATGAGTTTCCTCCGTAGGGTGTCTGGGCTCAGTCTGAGAGATAGGGTGAGGAGCTCGGACATCCGGAGGGAGCTCGGAGTAGAGCCGCTGCTCCTTTGTGTCCAAAGGAGCCAGTTGGGGTGGTTCGGGCGTCTGATTAGGATGCCTCCTGGGCGCCTTCCTTTGGAGGTTTTCTGGGCACGGCCAACTGGGAGAAGACCCCCGGGGTAGACCCAGAACTCGCTGGAGGGATTACATGTCCGATCTGGTCTGGGAACGCCTTGGGAACCCCCAGGAGGAGGAGCTGGAGGGCGTTGCTGGGGAGAGGGATGTCTGGAGTGCCCTGCTTAGCTTGCTGGCACCGTATGGTATATGGTATAGTATATAAGCAATATGGTATTATATAGGAGAATAGGCTGTTGATTACTCAGCCATAACAAAAGTCTATCTAGTAGTGACATAGCTGTTCTGCTTGCCTCCGACATCCTGTTGTTTTTCCATTTATTTCTTCTGTTGTTTTGTTTTGTTCCTTCCTCTTTTTGTGTGAGTGATGTCTGCAAGTGCTAGAAGCTGCTGTGTACTGGAGTCAAATTCCTCGTGTGCATCGGCGCACTTGGCCAATAAAGTCGATTCTGATTCTGATTAACACGAGTTAACCCTGACCCAACGACTCAAATTAATTGCATTCTTACTGTGGAATCATAGGTCACACCATAGTCACTCCTGTTTGTTCCAAACAGACTGACTGTCTGTGTGGTAAGTTGCACAATAACAAAGAAGAAAACAAGTTGGTGGCGCAGTGGTTAGCGCTACCGCCTCACAGCAAGAAGGTCCTGGGTTTGAACCCCGGGATTTTCTAATCTTAGTGGTCGTCCCAGGTCGTCCTCTGTGTGGAGTTTGCATGTTCTCCCCGTGTCTGCGGTGGGTTTTCTCTGGGTGCTCCGGTTTCCCCCACTATCAAAAATACATGCGTGTTAGGGTTAATACTCCTGTCTGTGCCCCTGACCGAGGAATGGCAAGACAAACTGGAGTTGGTCCCCGAGGGCTGCACAGCGGCTGCCTGCTGCTCCTAGCTACACAACTAGGACGGGTTAATGCAAAGCAGAATTTCAATACAGGGATCATTAGAACACATCCATCCATCCATTTTCCGAACCGCTTATCCTGCTCTGAGGGTCGCGGGGATGCTGGAGCCTATCCCAGCAGTCATTGGGCGGCAGGCGGGGAGACACCCTGGACAGGCCGCCAGGCCATCACACAGGGCTCACACACACACACACACACAACCACACACATTCATACCTAGGGACAATTTAGTACGGCTGATTCACCTGACCTACATCTCTGTGGACTGTGGGAGGAAACCCACGCAGACACGGGGAGAACATGTAAACTCCACATAGGACGACCTGGGACGACCGCCGAGGTTGGACTACCCCGGGGCTCGAACCCAGGACCTTCTTGCTGTGTGGCGACGGCGCTAACGACTGCGTCACCGTGCCGCCCTCATTAGAGTATATCAAAATTTGAAAATAAATAAATACAGCTCCAGTAAAGTATGGAAACATGGAGGCCACCTCCCTAGAGGCAGTGTGCCCATGACGAGGTCAAAGGTGACCTCAGATGGACGACAGCCTGTTCATGTCCTAGGTTTTACGATCATACAGTGAAATCACAGGCTTTAAGTGTATGGTACAATTATTAGACACACACCTCAACGCCTGCACACACACCCAAACACACACACACACACACACACACAAACCAACCACACTTCACAATCTCAGTGCTGCGAGTCCTTCACCATACGCGTCCCCATCTGCCACTGCAGTAAAACAAGCTTCGTCCTAGCTGGAGGGCCTCCAGATGTGGGATCCAGATGCCCCGTATCAGTGATATAGCCACCGTCAACAATCAGCAACATACCAACAACGGCACGCCAGCTGCATCTGGTTGACTTTTTAAGACCATCGGAATCACTGACCTATAATCGGCTCGGGCAGAAAGCAACGCACGTTAACAACTAATTGAAAAAGTACAATAATTAGCTGAGCTGGTTTCTTGTAAGAAGCCTCGGCGTAATCAAAGGATATAATGTTCCAGCAGATTCCCAGCTTGCTGTTGATCTGACAGCCCTGGGCGTGCTGTCGCTCCTCCTCCAGCTGTTTGGGATTGGCGAAGAGCAAAGCCTCCTGGTTGGGCTGCGGCAGACTTTCAAAGTCAAACTTGTCCACTTGGATCGCCATCCTGCAATGGGAGGTTGGGGAAGGATGGGGGGGGGAGGCATTTTTTATCCACTGCTCAGTCATCATCTCACAATAAAACAGACCTTATGCAATTAATTCAATGTGGATTAAGACATTATTAATAACAACAACAATAACTGCCCACCAGCAGTGCTAATCAGGACTTTCAGCTGCATGGCAGAAATACAGTACGGGCGGATATCAAACCTGCACATTAGGCAAATTCATACAGTATTGAAAACTGCACACTGACAAACAAAACGTATACACTGTGCTGCCTACAACAGAAATGAAAATAAACGAGCGTTTTCCCCGAGTTGCCTCATGACTCATCCGAGTGTTGCATCAACCAGCAGGTTTGCGAAACGGGGGTGACGAGATAACCAAGACTAACTAACGTTTTATTATTTGAATTTAGAAAAAAAAAAAAATCTCACGGTGGTTTGTTTAGATGATGGGTCTAGAAAAAGTCATGCATGGAGAGTTTTGGAATTTTCTTTTTTACCCCCTCCCCAACTGTATCTGGCCAATTACCCCACTCTTCTGAGCCGTCCTGGTCGCTTCTCCACCCCCTCTGCCGATCTGGGGAGCGCTGCAGACTACCGAACGCCTCCTTCGATACATGTGGAGTTGCTATTCCCCCCAGTCCCCCCCGGATAGGTGCCCCAACCAGCCAGAGGAGGCGTTAGTGCAGCAACAAGGGCACATACCCACAGCCGGCTTCCCACCCGCAGACACGGCCAATTGTGTATGTAGGGACGCCGGACCAAGCCGGAGGTGACACGGGGATTCGAACCAGCGATCCCCCGTGTTGGTTGGCAACGAAATAGACTGCCACGCCATCCGGACGCCAGTTTTGGATTTTGCTAGCGAGCCAAGATATTCAAATTCCACAATTCAGTTGTCTGTCAATTGACAGACTATGCTCCGTAGCGTTTGGACATTTAGGTGAACTTCACCTCAGACGAGACGCATGTACAACTTTACCCCGCACCTCCAGAGGCCAGACAGAACGGCGACTGGGTCCGCTTTATGGAGAAATTGAATTATTTACATCCACACCTCGACGAGTAACATTCTGCCCACTTTCCGTCTTGTCACAGCCACTGTACACTATTTATTCTGACTTGGCAAGTGTCCACCAGGCACTGATACTCCATTATTTATCCGGTTTTGAACAAATGCCCTCGGGCGCTCAGCTCCTACCCCGCGGGGTTAATTTCTGTACTTTTTTTGGTTTGTTTTTTTTTCTTCCAGTCCGGAGCCAGGGTGTTCACTGCCTGAGGATGAGGCAACGGTGTCACATCGAGGGTTCAGTGTCTGGGTGTGCTGATTTGGGCCAAGATTACGTACCCGCTAACAAAAGTGACTTGGAAAGACGGGGGGGGGGGGTATGACAGCTACCTTTGGCCTGGCTTGTTGCCTCGTGGTACTATAACCTGGTTTTTTAATATTTTATTATTATTATTATTATAAACCTATAGCGATCAAATATATACCTATATATAAAATAGAATATATAAACCTATATAAATAAAATAATAATACCCCTGGGCCCTCCCCTAGGGGGTGGGGGGAGGGGCGCCTGAGCGGTGTAGTGGTCTATTCTGTCGCCTACCAACATGGGGATCCCGGTTCGAATCTCCGTGTTACGTCCGGCTTGGTCGGGCGTTCCTACAGACTATAATGGGCGGCACGGTGGCACAGTGGTTAGCGCGGTCACCTCACAGCAAGAAGGTCCCGGGTTTGAGCCCCGGGGCAGTCCAACCTGGGGGGGTCGTCCCGGGTCGTCCTCTGTGTGGAGATTGCATGTTCTCCCCGTGTCTGTGTGGGTTTCCTCCGGGTGCTCCGGTTTCCTCCCTCAGTCCAAAGACATGTAGGTCAGGTGGATTGGCCCTACTAAATTGTCCCTAGGTGTGAATGTGAATGTGAGTGTGTGTCGGCCCTGTGATGGCCTGGCGGCCTGTCCAGGGTGTCTCCCCGCCTGCCGCCCAATGACTGCTGGGATAGGCTCCAGCGTCCCTGCGACCCTGAGAGCAGGATAAGTGGTTTGGATAATGGATTATTATTATCATTATTATTATTACTATCATTATTACAGTTTTGCCTCCACCAGTTAGAAGCCACCGCCGCTGCTGGCGTACCCAGTGTACACTTGGCTCATCCTGCACTGCAGGCTGCAGCAGTCGTAAATCCGACTATGCTGGCCTCTCCAAAATGTGAGTGGCTGTGGTGGCCGCGCAGGAGATCACGCCCCCCCCCCCCCCCGTCAACCCACAAACCGGATTCACAAGCAAGTCTAGCCTTCCACTGCTGTGGAGGAAGGTGTTTGTGTGATCCACTCCAACAGATCGGTTACCCCCGTCAGATGAGCCAAACCTCTCACCTAACACAAAACCCGATCCCTCGGTCTCTCACACTCTCACCGCCAGCGGCTCCCTCGGTTTAGCTATCGGTTTTACGTTTACTCGCAACATGTGCACCGCTTATGAATGCACTTATCCTATCTGTTGTGTTGAGCTGGGTACAGCAACTTTGGAAATCAAACTATTCCCCTTCCCTCCCGACCGACCAGAGGAGGCGCTAGTGCAGCGACCAGGACACGCACCGACATCCGGCTTCCCACCCGCAGACACGGCCAATTGTGTATGTAGGGATGCCGGACCAAGCCGGAGGTGACACGGGGACTCGAACCAGCGATCCCCCGTGTTGATTGGCAACAGAATAGACCGCCACGCCACCCGGACGCCTCCTTAATAAACACCGCTAACCATAATTCATGAATAAATATCGCTACATGTGAATGATTCGAGGCATCATCCCACCATCCGTTCGTTCTGTGTTTCCTACAGGTGAGATGGCCTGGTTCCACGTGTAGCGTCATCGAGCCGGATGGGCTTCACGTACAGGCTTAAACAGAGAATCCGACGCCATTAGAAGTTGATTTCACAAGAGAAAGGGGAAGGAACAGCCTACCTTGCAGTCCACTTCTTGCTGCCAATGGTAATATGGAACTGTGCGTACCGCTATCATTCCTCACTAAGGAAAAAGACACAACGGGACTTTGAGGTGAGCAGGTAACAGCAAATAACCTGGACCCCAATCCCCACAGGAGGGCAATCTGAGTTCACAATGAAAAGCAGCCTATTTCTGTTCAGCTGGTGAGCCCTGGCTGAGCTAGTGCTTCACTGGTACCCACATTTATAAACACAAATGATTTCCTGGTGTCTGTGTTTAGGAGCGGTGGCCCCATATCTCCAGCCAGCTCCGTTGTGTTTGCCAGGCCAGACTCAGAGGGTCTACGTGTTGATCAATGTGTGTTCATCCCTGGGATCCAGTTCAGAGGCCGAAGTGAGTCCTGACGAGTCTTTTGCTGATGCAGCAAGAGAGACGGAGTTCACGTTGTCAGACTTGGGCTCATCAGCTATTGTCATAATATGTGTTCTTTAAATAGCTCTCATCGTTGCTCTTTGAACGATGAACAACTGCACAGAGTTTATCCGGGCGCTGGGGCCTGACTGAGCACAGCGTTAGATGGGACCTGAGAGGGCTGAGGAGAAGATCACGAACCGAGGGAGGAGTTTAAATTATTTCTTTAATCCATCCATCCATCCATCCGTTATCCAAGCCGCTTTATCCGAACCCAGGTCGTGGGGGATGCTGGAGCCTATCCCAGCAGTCATTGGGCAGCAGGCAGGCAGACATCCTGGACAGGCCACCAGACCATCAGAGGGCATTTATTTCTCATATTGTCATATTTTAATATTATATTATATATATATTATATATATAAATATAATGTATATATTATTTAAACATATATAATATATAGTATACTATATTATTATAATATATTTAATATATAATATGAATATAATATAGCATAGTATTATAATATATATATATTATTATTTATATTATTATGATAAATCATATATTATTATAATTATTATATTATATGTCTTTAATTTGAAGGAAAAACATTTTAATCGTTCTACTTTTACAAATGCCTGCAGGAGATTGCTTTACAGGTCATGCAAAAGGAGCCAAAAGTAAGTGACGGCAGCGCCGTCCCCAAACGGTAGAGACGACTTCCATCTCTCATCAGTGAGACAATTTTTCTTTTTCTGACATTAGCGGACATCAAAGACAAGGGAAGAGAGGGAATTCAATTATCATTCTGCAGCCTTGCACAACAAAGCAGAGCAAAAATTAAATAACAATTAAGACCTGTGAAGTGGGACAAAAGGAAAGCTTGCTTCTGCTGCACCACGTGCAAACACAGCCGCCGCCTTTGAAGAGTCGGTCGGGGCCCTGGGCTTATGTCACCGACTCGAGTCCCCAGCTTCAAATGGGCGCCGCCGCAATTGAATTCCCAGTCATCTTCAAAAGCACATAATGCACAGCGGCCCTAAAAACGCCTTGATCCACACACAAACGCGGCCCCTGAATGCGACGACACGGTGGCTGTGAGGGCCGGAGACTGGTTCCCTTCAGACAGACAGGTCATTTACCCAGGACAAAACCCGTCAGCTACAAGAGCCCTGCAGACGTAATTACAAAGACGAGGGACGCCGAGTTTAGACAAATAACGAGGTGCTTTTTAAACGACAAGCAACGCCGAGCACGCATTCTTCCCTTCCCACAGCTGTGGGGAACTGCATTATTCATAATAACGGCAAAAGACATTGTATTTTAATATTAAACAACAGAAAAGAAGCAGTTCTCTGGTGTCCTTTAGCGTTTTATTTAATTAGCGTTCATTAATGAGGTACATCAATAGGGACTGGTGAGAGAAGCTTGAATAGAAAACATGTCTACAGTATTAGTATTGCTATTGTTGTCAGATTAGATCAAGCTTTAATTCACTTTAGATTTAAATATTTAATTTTAGTAATCATTATTATTTAATAATAATAATTTAGATTTATTTCAGATTAGATTTATTGTCAGATTAGATCAAGCATTAAGTCACATTAGATTTAAAGATTTAATTTTAATAATTCTTATTATTTAATAATAACAATGATAATAATAGTAATAATTTAGATTTAATTCAGATTAGATTTAAGATTTTTTTTTCCCTTCGGGGGATGTCAGGTTGTAGCAGCTGCATCAACATATATATATATATATATATATATATATATACACACACACACACACATACATACACACACATACACACACACACACACACACACATACATACATACATATATAAGATTCTATTATAGAATGATGTAAATGTTTAAAAAAATTTAAAGATGGAAAAAAAAACAAAAGGCACACAATCATCATCACAATTCATTTGCTCACGATACAGTGCATTAGATTTTCCTGTTATTTAGAAACCTTGAATACAGTGTCAAAGAGCTGCAAAGTATGAATATCACCACCCACCCACAAGCCGTTCAGAACTGTCTTCTTCTCTTCGCAGTGACTTGATAGTGGCGTCTTGCAGGGATTAGGTCATATCAGCAGACTAATCTAGGCCATTACTTGGCTTTTAATAACTGCCTTGGCTTACTGTGGAGCATCTCCAGGCCTAATCTCCAACCTATTTCACCTTCATCTTTTCCTCCTTCCAGCCCCCAGCTGATAACAGCCTGCCTGGCCTCTGTTTCATGGGCAGATGACTTGCGCTGAGGAGGTGGGCGGTTGGAGGGGGGGGGGGTTCTCTGCAGCATCTTGGTCACTCTGATGACAGTGCTGTGAATCAGTCAGGGTTCAAATGATTCCTATGCACAGATGTGTAGATGTGGGCAGGCCTGCAAGCAGTAAGTCTGCATGCACCTTCAGGTCAATTGTCAATTTTAAAAAGGAGGTAAGTGTTTGTTTTTGGCCCATCTCCTCCCACTCACATCTAGAAATCAAGAGCAAAGCGATGCTGGCGTGGGCTGCAGGTAACAGTGCTGTAGCCCAACATCTCATCGCTTTTCTACTCGCCTCATATTTTATTGGTCTAACGCGCTGGACCCCATGTGTGTCCACTACATATGGGGGTCTCAGTATGGTCGATACCCTCATATGCAGGGAGATCAGGGTTTTTTTTGGGGGGGGGGTTATTTCCCCATTCCCCCCCCCCCCAAATTGTATCCGGCCAATTACCCCACTCTTCTGAGCCTCCTGGTCGCTGCTCCAGCCCCTCTGCCGATCCGGGGAGGGCTGCAGACTACCACATGCCTCCTCCGATACATGTGGAGTCGCCAGCCGCTTCTTTTCACCTGACAGTGAGGAGTTTCGCCAGGGGGACGTAGCACGTGGGAGGATCACACTATTCCCCGCAGTTCACCCTCCCCCCCGAACAGGCGCCCCGAACGACCGACCGACCAGAGGAGGCGCTAGTGCAGCGACCAGGACACATACCCACATTCAATTTCCCACCCGTCTGTAGGGACGCCCGACCAAGCCGGAGGTAACACAGGGATTCGAACCGGCGATCCCCCGTGTTGATAGGCAATGGAATAGACCTCTATGCTACCCAGATGTCCCAGAACTACAACTCATTCTTGGTTTTCCACTTCCTTCAATGGGCCACATTGAAATAGGCTACCAGCCGAAGGTAACACAGGGATTTGAACCGGTGATCCCTGTGTTGGCAGGCAACAGAGTAGACCGCCACGCTAACCGGCCGCCCTCCGAGATCAGGGGTTTTGATCATAACATGCATTTTACCCCAGAAGAAAGTGAAAGCATAGATTTTTGCCCTAAAAGGAGCCATGTGATGCACATTGCTTCTTGATGATTTTGTGACCTGGGCATCAGCTTTACCATCTCATCTCAGCGTAATGTAAACATGTTTCAGCTGCAAAAATGTAAGGAAAAAAAAGTAAATGTATATCTATATCTATATATACATACCTAGCATATGCAGTTTGTGCACGAGGACAGTCTCTATCACAAAATATGGCTCACAAAGATTTGGGGAATTGTAGGCTTTTAGTTCGTGCTTGGTGTATGAAAGGCAAGACTGCAGATTGTCCACACACGCTTATGCACAATTTTTGGTTTGGAAATGATAAAACAGCTTCATATAGTAACTACCCCACACTGATGACTGCTGTTTTAGGTGTGTTACAAAGTGAAGTTATAATATGTTTAAAAGATTGTTTTCTGGGCGTCCGGGTGGCGTGGCAGTCTATTCCGTTGCCTACCAACACGGGGATCGCCGGTTCGAATCCCCGTGTTACCTCCGGCTTGGTCGGGCGTCCCTACAGACACAATGGGCCGTGTCTGCGGGTGGGAAGCCGGATGTAGGTATGTGTCCTGGTTGCTGCAGTAGCGCCTCCTCTGGTCGGTCGGGGTGCCTGTTCAGGAAGGAGGGGGAACTGCGGGGGAATAGTGTGATCCTCCCACGCGCTACGTCCCCGATGAAACTCCTCACTGTCAGGTGAAAAGAAACAGCTGGTGACTCCACATGTATGGGAGGAGGCATGTGGTAGTCTGCAGCCCTCCCCGGATCAGCAGACGGGGCACAGCAGCGACCGGGACGGATCGGAAGAGTGGGGTAATTGGCCGGTGTTTTGGATGTCCATCCATCCATCCGTTATCCGAACTGCTGATCCTGCTCTCAGGGTCGCAGGGATGCTGGAGCCTATCCCAGCAGCCACTGGGCGGCAGGCGGGGAGACACCCTGGACAGGCCGCCAGGCCATCACACAGGGCCCGCACACACTCTTCAGATTTATATTAAAGATTAAACAAAATTAATAGGTTGAAAACTACTTAGTAAGCAACCGGCCTCTACCGTTAACTTAAATTGAGCCAGGACTATTCCATTTTCTTGAGATATAAAAAAAGTCCATAACCGAGGTCTATCTGTGTCGACTTTGAATGCAGCTATGAACGGTTATAAAACGGCACAAAACATATCACTGACTTTGTGAGGTCTCAGAACTATAAAAGAACAGATCCGTCATGAAGACAAAGAAGCTGCCCATGAAACTTCGAGATGAGGTTGTTAGGATAAGAATAGCTGCAGAATGTTATGAAAACACTGGCAAAGAAACCATCAAGTCCATTGTAACAATATCGCCCTGCTTTCTGCCCAGTGCATGCTGGGAGAGGCTCCAACCCTCCCACGATGCTGGACTGGATTAAGCAGGTGGAGACAATGGATGGAAGGATAAATGGAAAAAAAAAATATGGCAACACTTAGACACTAACCACATCGCACCATCCTACAAAACTGAGCAACCAGGGCGTCCGGGTAGCACAGCGGTCTATTCCGTTGCCTACCAACACGGGGATCACCGGTTCGAATCCCCGTGTTACCTCTGGCTTGGTCGGGCATCCCTACAGACACAAGTGGCTGTGTCTGTGGGTGGGAAGCCGGATGTGGGTATGTGTCCTGGTCACTGCACTAGCGCCTCCTCTGGTTGGTCAGGGCGCCTGTTCGGGTACTGGGGGAATAGCGTGACCCTCCTATGCACTACGTCCCCCTGGCGAAACTCCTCACTGTCAGGTGAAAAGAAGCAGCTGGTGACTCCACATGTATCGGAGGAGACGTGGTAGTCTGCAGCCCTCCCTGGATCGGCAGAGGGGGGGGAGCAGCGACCGGGATGGCTCAGACAGCGGGGGGTGATTGGCTGGGTACAATTGGGGAGAAAAAGGGAAAACAGCGACTGAGCAACCAGACAAAGGCACTTGTCAGAGAAACGACCAAATGTCACGCCACAATGCTCACCGAGTAGCGCGGCTCAGTGTCTGGAAATGGGGAAACCGTCCAGAGATCAACAATCCCTTCAGCACCTCACCAGCTCAGGACAGCGGTTAGAGCTTGTCCACGTTTGAAAAAAAAAAAAACCCAGTAAGTCATGTCCTGAGTTTGCCATTTGACAAAATCTGAGACCCTCTGGAAGAAGATTTTGTGGTCTGACCAGACCAACTCTGGAGCTCTTTGCACTGAAAGCAAAGAGCTGTTTGGCACAAACCACACAAAGTCCGGCATGCAGGTACACAATCCATTATGTCAAGCATGCTGGTGGAGGCATCACACGATGAGGCTGCTTTCTGCAGGAGACTGGAGAGCCTGTTGCTACGAGGGGCAAGACGGACGGAGCCAAACACGAGCCAATCCACGAGGAGAACCTGCTTCAGTCAATGAAGACATTTGGCCTTAGAGAACAGATTTGTGTTCGGACAAGACAACGGACTGCGGCACACAGCAGAAACCATCAAAGAACGGCTTAAAAAAAGAAGGGGGATTTTCTGACATGGCCCAGCCAAAAACACCGACTCAAACCCCGTTGAAAAACTGCAGCACGGCCTGAAAATTGCTTTCCACTGACGCTCTCCATCTAAATTGGCAGCGTTGGAACAAATCTGCAAGAAGGAGCGGGGCGGAAAATCCCGAGACGATCTGTTTAAAACTCATACGGACACACCTGAGAGGACTCACAAGCGTAATTGCTGCCAAGTCTCTTTCTGGCTCGGGTACCATTAAAATAAATATATATATATATTTTTTTTTTTACAAATTCACTGATAAAAAAAACAAATATACATATATTTAAAATGTTATATTAACATTTACATTATATAATTCATGATATTAATATTATAATATTATATAATGTATGATATTAATACTTGCAATATATCATTTATGATATTCATATTTATAATATATCATTTATAATCCCATGATATTTACAATATCAATATTTTAAAGTATTAAGGATACAAATATAAAAAAAATACAAAAACACGAAGACGTCCTAAAGACGTGAGGAAGAGGGCAGCGAGAAAAAGACGAGACCGTTGGCAAAAAAAGCGTCTTATCGAAGTCTCGTCGCTGCTGCTTTAACAGCCAGCGATGGTGTTGTTTCACAGGGGAGAAGCCGAGACAGATAAGAACGCTGTGTGCGACTGCCTTCTGCCTCAGTGTGTGTGTGTGTGTGTGTGTGTGTCTGTCTGTGTGTATTTGCTACCGCGCGGCTGGCTATTTTTAGCTCACGTGCCAGAGCGTATGGGCGAGCATCCATGGAGGCCTGCACAAAGGCGGTGAGAGCAGGCTGCTATTCTTAGACTGCGGCTGACTCCACGTAACCCTGTTCTCTCCGGTGGAGGAGGAGGCGGTGGCAGCAGCAGCAGCAGCAGCAGCGCCGCATCAATATTCCATTCACTCAGCGTGATGAGCTACAGTAAAACTGCACCGCCATTGCCAATAACTGCAATGGTTCGGGCATCAACGTTATTCCCAAATCTGGGAATCTGCTAATACACTTCCAGATTAAATGTGACAAGTCACGCGGCGAGACATCTTTCCCTCTGTAGCCTGTTAGAAGCCCGAATCCCCGTGAACGCCACACGTCACTATTCGGGCTCTCGTTGCGCCGCATGATGTAATGTTGGGCACACAGCACTATCTCATCGGCGTAAATTAAAGCAAAAAAAAAAAAAGCTCAATGAAGTTACAGTTCACCAGAGGAGGCCTTAAATGTACCTGGCCAGCCGACCACTAAATGAACTTGCGTTCATTAAGAGCGAGGTATCCGTCGCTACTGACACCACCAACACCGACGAAACGCCAATATTCGACCGTAAAGCGGCTCCTGGAGGTGTCGGCTGCTCCTCCTCCTCCTCCTGCTCTGACAGCTAGATTCACACCGGCGATGCGTCTTTGAAAAGGAGCTACAGAAGGAGACGTGTGACAGCACTCGCAGTAATCTACCACCTAAACTGGCCCATCATCTGGGAAGGAATTTATATTTGATAAAAAAAAAAAAAAAAAATAGCAACAACTGAGAAACATATTTTTCAATCCCCAATCGCAAAAGTGTGTCCTCAGAGGACCCCCCCCCTACACACACACACACACAAAAACACTCGCTGACAAGGAAGTGTTCAGAGACGGTAACGGCAAAGTGATGCCGAATCCTCTGCGGCACATCCGGGAGAAGCACACGACACGTCACGGCGGCGGGCCCCCATTGTTCGCTAGAAATACCAACCCCGTCTTCTCTCCGCTGACATTTAGCTGCTTTTTATCACGCCTGACGCTTTACAGCAGACGCACTAAAGGTAGGGGATCGGGGGAAAAAAAGGAAATGCCGAGGCTAAGTTTGGATACCCGAAGTGGTGGAATTTAACCACTTTACATACAGTGCTGGATTGTTCTCCCCGCCTCCTACAGATATTACGTGGAAAGGTGAAAGCCGACTGCCGATTGAAACCGGATTCGTTTGTCCGCTCACGTGTGCGCCGACCCGACCGAGCCAAAAGGCGTGGTGAACAGACGGGGCTGCTGATGAGGACCGTTGCAGTGGCTGCTTAGCTCCTCGAGAGGGCTTTCCTCTTAGCTCCATCTGCTGAAGATGGCGGACGCCAGTGGGACACATTGGGTGCCCAGGAGATGAAGCTGTGACAAAATGGAAAGCCTCGAAGCGTTCTTCGGTCCCCCTAGAAGTGTATAGTGTGTGTGTGGGGGGGGGGGCTACAGGCAATCTGCTGTTGGGAAAGATATTCAGAAGTTGTGACGTTAATGACAAACAACAAGTGGGCATGTAGATGAGCCGAGAGGGGCAGGAAATCACTCCATGTCCCTTTGGCACCATCACTAAACCAGCACTGCCTGTTTGAATGGGTGAGTATTAGGGTAGAGCGATATGTCAAAATTTTCCAATCGGCCACCACCAGTCGAGAGGTCGAGAGGTTAGGCTCAGATTTAAGACTAACTAAATGCAGCAGATAGTCAAACAATTTCTTTGGATTTATTTATTTGTTTTCTATTTTTTCTTTGTGTGATAAGCCCATGATGTGTGTAGGGTCCCCACCCCCCCTTTTCTCCCCAATTGTACTTGGCCAATTACCCCATTTTCCGAGCCGTCCCGGTCGCTGCTCCGCCCCCTCTGCCGATCCGGGGACGGCTGCAGACTACCACATGCCTCCTCCCATACATGTGGAGTCACCAGCCGCTTCTTTTCACCTGACAGTGAGGAGTTTCACCAGGGGGACGTAGCGCGAGGGAGGATCATGCCATTCACGCTATTCCCCCTCCCCCCCTGAACAGGCGCCCCGACCGACCAGAGGAGGCGCTAGTGCAGCAACCAGGGCACATACCCATATCCGGCTTCCCACCCGCAGACACGACCGATTGTGTCAGTAGGGACACCCGACCAAGCCGGAGGTAACACGGGGATTCAAACCACCGATCCCCGTGTTGGTAGGCAACGGAATAGACCGCTACGCTACCCGAACACCCCAATGTGTAGGTTTTTTTAACGCCACATGAATATCTATCCTGCTTTCAGTATAACTCTTCCTTAGCTTATCGTCTGACATCTGTGGTGTCGCCGTTGTTCTGCTGTGTGCACTGCGCTGATGGCAGCATAAACGCGGTCCTCCGGCTTTACCGTCGTCAAGGCTAAACCCTGCGCATCACCAGAAAAAAAACAAAACCCTAATAATGGCACCAAGATAGATGCACACTTGTAAAGGAAAACAGATGACACAAAATGCATTTGTCATTTCAAACACACTTTGGTTTTATGAACCATGCCACTGGTTGGAGCCTCCAAATGAAGAAGCAAGCAGGACTAGCAGAGCTGGTGCAACCCACCTTACCAAGCTTTCACTGTGAGACTGTAGTAAAGTAAGAGTCAGCAATAAATTCTTAGTGCCAACTGATATCTTCCATAAAGGAAATAAATTAGGAGTTGAGTAGAAACAAAATAGTGCACTACTGATTTAAAAAAGAAAAAGAAAAAGAGATGCACATCTTTAACATAGAAATGTCTAAGTGAGTGGTGCCCAACCCTGCTCCTGGAGAGCTACCCTTCTGCCGGTTTTCCCTCCAACCCTGACTTGTGATTCAATTAATGAAGGTCTTGGTCAGTAGGTAGTTAGTAGAATCAGGTATGCTGAATTGGGGTTGGAGTGAAAAACGGCAGGAGGGTAGCTCTCCAGGAGCAGGGTTGGGCACCACTGGCTAAGTCATTTTAAGGGAGGTGGATTGGTTTGAAATATGTGTAAGGTTTCAGGAGATTAGAGTAGAATAGCTCTGAAATCGGTGATTTCACGAGATACACCCACAATACTGGAGTCCGATACTTCAAAACCCAATCAGAGCCCTGCTTACTGCGCGACCTGATTGATTGATGGATGTTATTCGACAATTTCATTTTAAAAACAAACACCGGCTCTGCCGGGGCAGTGAGTGCATACATGAAAGGAAAAGTCAGGGTAACACAATAAAGCCCTACGGCTCATTTCCATTATGGTCCCTTTGGGGACGAGGCGTGTGCAGGGGAGGGGTCAAGACGGCAGATTGGACAGGGCAAGAATGACACAACAATATTAATCAAAACAATAATACAATACAATGCAAAACAATTGTGACCTGTGCCTATGCTGTCACTCTGAAAGTTATTCACTGTATTAACAACATCCATCACTACCTCAGTGCTCCGCTGGACAATGCCTGGCCCTTTTTGCCACTCATTTAATAAAACTAATTCACACTCTAAATGGATAAGGGGCTTGGATAATGGATGGATAATTCACACTCTATACATCAAAAATAATTACACTAATATATCAACATTACATCACAGCCCCCTCAACAGATTATATACACAAGTCCGTGTCTGTACAAAATTAAAATGAATAAGCAACATCAATAAAATACCAAGAAATGAAATAAAGAAAAGGCACCCTTTTGTCAGACACAAAAATCCCACTAGATAAACTTTGAGTCAATTCTTAAGTGCCAGCTTGAAACCTCCGAAGCTGCTTATGATTTTCAGAATTCCTGGCAATCTATTCCACACATTCCACTGCCATGTACAGAAAATGTTCCTTCCCCAGTCCACTCTTAAACCTGGGAGGAGCAAAATCAGTGGAAGTGTCCCCAGTAGAATGGCTGTGAATATCCCTCACCTGGATTATTTTTAGGTATCGAGGGACAGCACCATGCACAATCTTATGTACCATGCATAACTTGATCTGAGACTATCCTGTACTTTCAACCACCCAAAGCTCTCAAAATGAGAAGGGTCAAGGTGAGTTCTTGTAGGGAAATTCAGAATAACCCTAACTACCTTGTTTTGAGAAGTCTGAAGTCTATTTTTTAAGGTACGAAGTTAGGCCATTGTACCATGAAAAGCGGGCACATTCATAATAAGGCTGGACAGGAGCTCCTACCAGGGTCACCATTGCTTTCCTGTAAACAAATGTTGAAATTCTGGCTAAGAAGCGTGTTTTTCGATTGACTTTGGTGAGCACCTTTTCAGTCTGGTCCACTCCTGAAATATGGCTATCCAGAACAGAGCCAAGATAATTGACTGACTCCTTAGCTGCAAGCACAGTATCACCAACAACATTAAACCAGAGGACCTTTTCAGTTCTATCTTTGACCCAAACAGTATGGATTCCATTTTTCCTAAATCAAGTGTTGTCTGTCATCCACCTGCTGACATTAACAAGTTCTGCACTCAGCATACTTTCAACTATGCTTTTATCTTTATGGGAAACCATCACTGCAGAGTCATCTGCATATAAATAGAGTTCACATGAATAGATAGACTTCAGGTCATTTATAAATAAGAGGAAAAAGAGTGGTGCAAGTACACTCCCTTGAGGGACCCCATAATTTATAGACCTAGGCTTCCAATCTTTCAGATAAGAGCTGACCCTTCTGACTGCTGCATCATTAAAACCAATGGCTTTCAGTTTGGACAGTAAAATAGCATGATCAACAATATCAAATGCCTTCTGTAGATCTAACAATGTCATACCACAAAAAAATCCCTTTGTCTACCTCCCTCCTGATGTAGTCAGTTAAATACAATGAAACAGGTGTCGGTGGAGTGGGATTTTTGAAAGCCAGACTGAAATTCATACAGTAAATTGTGAGGACAGGTAGCTGTCAATCTGACTATAAATGATATTCTCAATGATCTTAGACAGTATAAAAAAGATAAAAAACAGGCCTATAGGTTTCATGGTCAAGTTTATTCCCTTTCTTGTAGAGAGGAGTCAATCTGGCAAGTTTAAGATCAATGGGGAAAAGACCTCGCTCTATAGACAGATTTTCAATATGGGTGATGCATGGAGTAATGATTTCAGCCGCATCTTTTAAGAATCTGGCTGCAGTTGCTTTGAAGCAGTTGAGCTTGTTGAGCATCTCAAGCATAACTGCCTCAGACACCTGTGTCAAAGAGAAGCCATCAGCTTGAACCCCTTGCTGAGAGTAGTACTGATAGCCATGGCTCTCATCATATTGTCCTGTCTGGCCAGGTAACTTTTCAACTAGCCTGCTGGCAACTGAGGTAAAATAATTATCAAGACTTTCCACCACCTCCTTCTTATCTGTTGTAACCCTGTTCGAAATATTTAAACTATGTTAATGGTTCTTGTTTTCAGCCTCTCACTGTAACCAAGCTCCTTGAGAGATTTCCAGAGCTTACTTGAGACATTCCTATGTTCCACATTCTGTTCATTAAAATAAGCCTTTTTGGTACTATCTATTAATCCACTTACTTCATTCCTTAACTTTCTGTATTCTGCCCAACTCTAGATTATCCTTATTTTTCCTGCATTTGAAATATTGTTTCTCGTCTTAATAGCCTCCAGAATATCAGCATTCATCTGCCCTCTGATTTATTCTTACCTCTCTTAATGGGACCAGATTGTCTATAGTAGCTTCTAAAAGCATGCATTTAAAAGAACACAATTCTTTATCCATTGCAGTACAATGCAAGACAAGGGACCAGTACATTTTACTCAATGGATGAGTGCGTCTTTGCTATAATTTTTCAGAGGCCTAATTGTTATAGCATTATGGAAGTTCAGCACATTATTCTTAATCTTCCTTGTAAAGAAAACAAAGAAATGGTCACTCAACCCATAATGTGAAACACCACTATTTGCTCCCCTCGCTTTGTCGGACACTAAAACAAGGTCAATAATACTTGGAGTGGAAGTACAAACGTGTGTCGGTTCTTTAATCAGTTGGTGAAGACCAAACAGATGACAAAAATTCCTTAGAGCCTTGTACACAGAAAGATCTGTCGTCAAAACGTCCGTGTCAAAATCACCAGTCATGATCACTTCAGATTTAACGAAGTCCTCACACTTAGTACAAATCTGTTCCAAAAGCTCATAAAAGATTTTCTGATAAGGAGGCCTGTAATAAGCTTCAACTAAAATAGGCTTGAATTTCGGTAAAGGAGTATCGAGCCAAACCACTTCAATTTGTTCATCGATTAGGTCTTCTCTCTGAATAAAGCAATATCCGCAATAAATATAAACACACACGCCTATGCCTTTGCCATTACATTAGTGTGCCCAGCATTCCCTAGTCTAGATTCTTCTTTTTTCTGCCGCGAACAAGATCAGAGTCAGATGCACATGGGATTACTCTAAGGATTACATGATGGATTACACTGGAGAACCTGATATTTTACTTTGTTTTCGAAGATACAAGCTGAAGATACAAGTAGAGAAATTCCCATTTTGCAGTACAGCGATTTAAAGAAAGGGCTACCCACAAACTGTCTGTGGACTACCCACAAACACAAAGTGGCTATACAAACATACTTTGCCAGGAAACTGATTTATTTCATTTGATGAGGTGGTGAAGGATTAACAAAATTGATCTAATATTAATCGCTGTACTGTTTAGTGGTGTGTTTCGAATAACCATGACACTCTAAAATGTAAATTTGAAAATCTAAATCACATTTTTCTTTTGGTCTAATTGTTCAAACTAATTTAGCTTTTTGATGATATATGTACATAGTGGATGCTATTAGTGATGCACAGTGTTGGATGAGAGGCAAGATTTGAGATGGTTTGGACATGTGTGGAGGAGAGATGCTGGGTATATTGGGAGATGGACGCTGAATATGGAGCTGCCAGGGAAGAGGAAAAGAGGAAGACCAAAGAGGAGGTTTATGGATATGGTGAGGGAGGACATGCGGGTGGCTGGTGTGACAGAGGAAGATGCAGAAGACAGGAAGAAATGGAAATGGATGGTCCGCAGTGGCGACCCCTAACGGGAGCAGCCGAAAGTAGTAGTAGTAGTACATCAATTTAAAACTAGCTATAGTGCGCAGTGGAATTCGGAAAGAAACGTGTCATCTTGCCCTTCTTTCAGCTTGCCATGCTCGTTAGCAGTAGTCTATTAGCCACATGACTCTGCACAAGATTTGGGTGTTGTGTGAATTTAGATATTCAAAATGCCATCTACTCTATTCCTGTCACCTGTCTCTGCAAAGTGGATGGAAATGCGGATTGTGTGAGCCATGTTCTTTCACAAGTTAGGATGGTATGCCTAAGATAGAATTTTTCTGGTGAGTGAATTTTACTGCTAATCTTTGTGAGTGAATTTGTTGAATCCAACCTATATGAACTATTAAATGGTTAAACGCAATCTTTTCAGCAATTTAGATGTGGTTGAGTGTAAAGACCACGGATAACTAGACCCGCTAGCCCTTGGCTAACGGGGGGCCGGACCCTTTAGTTGACTGGTTAGCGCAGTCGTCCATGGTGCAGGCGACCCAGGTTTGCTTTCTAGCTGCGGCTGTTCCCGGCTGCCCCCCGAATTCACTACATTGGTCACATGTCCATATGGTGACTGATTTATAGATGTAGAGATACACATGTCTGTTCCACCTAGTGTCTACTATAGTAAGCTAGAGCTGAGCCCGGTTACACTAACCTGCTTGGCTGTCAAACGATCCCCCTTGCACCAACAACTGTGGGGAGATGATCGTGCCGTGACTGGTACATGGGTGCTCATGTTGTCCGATGTAGGTTATATTTCCTGAATGAAGTCTAGATTGCATATTCGACTGTGACTTGTTTGACTCATGGTTAATGCTATGAATGCTTGAGAGTGCACACATTCACCGCTGATTCCCAATGTATTTGTCTATAGGCTCAACCTCAGTGTATATTTTAAGAGCAGTGCATTTCTACATAAAACCTGAGTGTACTGGCAGGACGTCTAGTGCAAAGAGAGATGAAAGGACTCTTCAAGACAGGAATGCAAAACTGACAGCCATCTGTGAAGTATGCTGTGGAATGAATGGTGCAACGAATCCTGTAAAGAGACTCTGCGGCTGAGCTAAAAGATTTCCTCACAGGGATGTTGACCGTTTGCTTGAACACATTCAGCTGAGAGCTGTGAAAGGCTGGCTCGGGGACTCTGGCCTTCACATCTGACAATGAGCTAGTTCACAGACACTTTAGATGGTATTCAAAGTCCAACGTAGAATAACTAACTGAAGGGCAAGGTTGACTGACAATACAAAATGAAATACTTGGCATTCTAGAGTTCAGTTTTATATGAATGTTTGGAGTCTTGTGCCATACGTTGTCCATTTTTATTCATGTTAAAAGAATAAAATAACTTGGGTTCCCTCAGCCTCATTATAAATTGCTCATTAGATAGTTGTAGATTCAGCTACTGAAAGGTCAGGGCTGTCACACAATACAAAAGACTGCATTTTTTTCCCTGGTACTATTTCACATGAAAGAAAATGAAGCATCGACACGAGAGAATGGTGCTTCAGTGCAGTGTAAATTATCCTATTCATTGCTTCTTCAGTCAAGATTAAAAAATAAAAGCTTACTGAAACCATGAATGAGTCATTTCCAGCAAGTGTCAATGGGCACTGTAAAGCATAGTGATACAGATTTTCTTCTTCTTCTTTTTTTTTTGGTCTACTTTCCAAGCTTTGAAGGTATCATTAGAGTCTGAACATTAAGATATTGATGTTGCAATAGCACATTGTTTTGGATTCCTTAATAAAATGAATAAATAAAACATGCATATCAGTAAAAAATTATTTTGATATCGACAATGAAATTGCATGATGGGGCTAACCCCATTCATATTCATTGAAATTCAACACTGTGAACGTCACTTGGCTGAGAATAACGTCATGCCAAGAGTCAAAGAAAGTTGAATCACTTCATCTGGGCACATGTATTGAGAGAAACGTTTCATCACTCATCTGAGTGATCTCGTCAGTCTCAACTGACTGTAGGTGTCCCCACCCTTATAAACAATACAGTGGCATAACGACCGAAACCAAAAATCAGTTTCATATGCCATGCCCATTAACTAGAGTTACAATGGCCATGTGTACTAGTCACAGAGGATTTGGAAGTAGCTGCAATCACAGCATTGTAAAATAGTGACAGATGTAAGTAACCCTAGCGCCCCCCCGGTTCAGGGATGGTCGTTCCCTCTTCACATAGATGGCCTCTGACTCGCTGTTCAAACCAGTGCTCCTCCCTATCAAGGATGTGCACATCCCCATCCTTGAAAGAGTGGCCACTGGCCTGTAGATGGTGTAGACTGTGGAGTCCTGGCTTCATGTGTTAGCTTTTCTGTGTTGTGCCATCCTCTTGGCCAGCGTCTGTTTGGTTTCCCTAATGTACAAGTCACGGCAATCCTCCTGGCACTTAACAGCGTACACTATATTGCTGTTTGTGCCGGGGGACCCGATCCTTGGGGTGGACCAATTTCTGGCACAGCATGTTTTGGGGTTTGAAAGCAACTGAGACATGGTGTTTGGAAAATATACGTCTCAACTTTTTCAACACTTCTGCCACATACAGAATCGCCACTTGTTTATATTTAGCCAGCTGTTGTCCTTCTCCCGTCTTCGATCGGCTGGTGCACTGTTTGGGCGTCTTCCTGGCTTTGACAAACGCCCAGTTAGGATAACCACACTTAACCAGGGCCTGTTTAATGTGGGATTCCTCCCCTTCCCCAGCCGCTGTGTCAGTGGGGACGTTGTCAGCTCGGTGGTGCAGCATCCTGATGACTCCTAGTTTGTGCTCCAGTGGATAATGAAGGTTTATCACACAAAAGAACCAAATGACCCACAAAATAATTACAACTCTACATCCTCTCTGCGGTCTCTTGTGCATTGGAAGGAGGGGATATGTAAAGAAAAATAAAAGGTGGCATCATTGTGCGGAGTCTGACAGCAGTGTCTGGGAGCCTCATAGAGATCCAAAACATCAGAGGGGACATTCTCATTCTGATGTGCTTCACTTCTCTTTTTCTTTTGCCGGTAATGAACATCAACGAGGGGGTAAGGACCTTGTGAAAGACGAGTCTCTGAGTGATGTGAGAAGATGAAAGCAGCTCTCCGTTACTCTCCCATACTCCCTTCTCACTGCATATATCTCCCTAGTCGGGGAAATGAGACAAAGTGCACACACATACACTCGTGGACAGGAAAATGTGCATGCACACACACTCACAAACTCACACACACCCTACATACAATGCAAAATCAGTTGATTTTGTCTACATTCCAACAGCAGTCGATGAAGTTAAGAGTACCTTACTCTTCAAATAAAGGTTTTCTTCCCCTTTCTGTTCATGTAAGAGCATAAAAAAAGCTGTACGGAATCAATTAAAACCGGTTTGCTGCAGTTTGCCAATGTGGCTGACTGACGTTCAGCCGACTCATCTGTGTGGTCTTTGGATTGAGCCTTAGCTCAGGAAGTCTTGGCTGAAGACTCCAGAATACATCTTGCACCTGACACCTCATTCATCACCGAACGTGAGAAGAAATACGAAGTGACAGGGCCATCTGACTTTGAAGGGGACGAGGTGAAGAGACATGCACAATATGCTCTAGCATATGGAGGGAACCGCGGTGCACGGCCTTGCTCCTCTCTGCACACAATTCTGCCGCAGTCTGAATAACCTTTGTATGCTTGCTTACGCACGTGTTTCAGGGAAATTATCAGCAATCCACCGAGACTGAGCCGAAGACCACTGAGGCATCCAATTCTCTGTGCGAGTACAAGGTGCAGCGAGCACTTGTAGAAATCCGCTATCAAAGGAATCGATATACTGGAATCCCAGCTAATCTGGCGATAATCAATTAAATGCCTGTCAGGCCGTGGCGCAAATCTCTGCGAGACTGCTGCAGTGATTGGACAGAGTCAAGAGCAACGGCTGCTTGTGTAGGGAATGAAATGAAATGTCAGTCAATGTACGGAGAAGAGATGGATCGCCATGCATGCACCTGCAGCTGCTGATGTACTGGACTATGAAACAACAGCATTTCGCTTGATATTGAGTTTAAACGTCAGCAAAATCCATATCAACTGGTAATGTCTAAGACCGTTGATACATGTTTTTCAGTCTCCGAGACCTATTGTATCATACCGTATCAACTTCGCCAGACACCAGGTTTCTGATACCAATAATCTCAGACCTTGGTTA
The DNA here is from genome assembly GCF_029633865.1 of Lampris incognitus. NCBI lineage: Eukaryota > Metazoa > Chordata > Actinopteri > Lampriformes > Lampridae > Lampris > Lampris incognitus. The sequence continues at coordinate 10,805,481 of NC_079228.1, read as the reverse complement.
AACTTGTCATTTCACTGCGGCTTTTGTCACAGTAACAAAATGTGGTGCATCCACACGAGCAAAATGTGATCTCTTTGGTGGGATCCGATTCCCAAGACACCCACACAATATTAAAATAACTAAATCTCAAAATGGCACTGGATATGTGGGAAGTTGTTGCTTTTCCTTGTGTAACACATTTATTTGGCGTTACATGAGGTTGACTTAGACAACAGCGGAAGTGGAATGTACCCAGATACCCATATACATAGCATCCATTGCACGTTGTCCATCTTGGGAGAGAGATTCCTCCTCCGTTGCTCTTCATGAGGTTTATCCTGAGGATGGGATGTTGTGTTGCTGTAAAGCGCCTTGAGGCAAATTTGTCATTTGTGATATTGGGCTATACAAATAAAATGGACTTGACTTGACTGTGCTCCTCCACACAGCATCTGTGGAGATGAGAATGAGGATCCAACAAGTCAGCACTTAGTGGGACTTTCTTTCCCTGAAAAGTTCATCGAAGCAGGTCGGTTGCATACCTTCTGTGTACAAAATCAGACCTTTGATTAAATTTGCGAACCGCTTCACCCCTTTTATGTTGCCAGCATACCCACCTCTGTTACTCTGTGCTCGTGCTTAAGCAAATGGTAACTGCCCCCTAGCGGTTTGCAACTGGATGCTGCTCCATCACTGCTGCCAATGTATTTGCATTGGCTTAAGTATCAGCTGGGGATCACTGTCCATGTGTTAGATGCCCTGCGCTCCTTACTCCCAGAGGCAAACAATAGATTTAGTGAGAATGAGGGTCAATATAGGCAGGGTTTGGTAATGTGTTTCCACATTTTTACCCCCCACCCACACACACACACACACCGATGAAAGTGTCAACCATGCAAAGTTACAACCAGCTCATCCGCAGCAGTTAAGGGTTAGGTGTCTTGCTCAGGGACATCTCAAAACTTTTGCCGGGAGGAGCCGCGGATCGAGCCGGCAACCCTCCAGTCTCCAGATGACTTACTCTACCTCCTGCGCTACTGCCTAAATTGTTATTAGGTGTAGTAGGGCTTTGTTTTATTTGCTATATTATGGAGCACTGAAAGTACTTTCTTCAGGAAAATTTTCCGCATAACTAGTTGTAACTAATAACTAGTTGTAAGCTCTTGCAAATAAAATTGTTGCAAAAAAATAAGGACAAAGATGTTGCAGCGCAAGACGACTGTTGAGTTTTGTTTCTGTACTATGTGTTGAACAATGACAAACTGCTCTCTCTATTAGGACAAAGACTATTGATTGCTCCCCTTCTTTCCAGAGAGCACTACATATACATACCCAGCTTGCTGCTGCAGCGCTTTGTTCACAACGCCAGTTGGAGGCCGGTAGAGAAAGATGGGAAACGAAACATGTTTTACTGACTGTAATTTGAATTTACCAAGTTAAATTCAGGTCATTGTAGTTTTGACCCCACAGAAAGAGGAAAGCAAAGAAACAACTAAAAGAAAACAGCTGTACGGATGGTAGTAATATTCCTTTCCCTGTGGTGGAGTAGTCGAGGAAAAAACTAATTGCACATTTTGAAGATGCCAAATAGTCACCCTTTGTTGACTTCCTGACCTGTATTAATCTTAACAAAACCCCTGTTCTTTCTCCACAGTGAGGAATAGGATGGTAAGCAGCCAGCCGGAGTACGAGTTAATCTAGGGGGTGGATTCCCCTCCGTCAGAACAAAGGAAAGACAGGATCACCAGAAAGCTTAATTCCATCCCTGAAGTATCTGCCAGGGGAGACCCTGACCGTGGCGAGCTCCATTCAGACATCTTACTATGAAGCTGTGCGTCTCCACCTGAAAGAGCTATGCGATGCACACATCATTAGAGAGTCTCAAAGCCCATGTGCTTCACCAATAGCTGCTATGAAAAAGAAAAAAATGGTCTGATACGCCTATACGTGGATTACAGGAAGCTAAACAATCAGACTATCAAGGATGCTTATGCTTTGCCAATATTGAGAAACCTTTTCCACTCTGACAGGATCCAAGTGGTTTTTGGTCATGGACTTGGAGGTCAGGTTACCATTAGGTAGAGATGGAAAAGGAAGACAAGCATAAGTCAGCCTTCATGACACCCATGGTATTCCAGGGTTTCATTAGAATGCCACAAGGAGTGACCAATGCTCCAAGTACTTTCCAGAGAGTCATGGAGTATGGGCTCATTAAATCTCACAGAAGTCATTGTGCTCTCTGACACCCTTGAAAAACATGAGGAGCGGCTCTTGTGAGTTTTAAACAGGCTGAAGGGATTTGGTCTCAAGTTGTCACCAAGGAAGTGCCAATTTTTTCAGAAGTCAGTAAGCTACCTGAGATATTTAGTCCCTGAGGATTGAGTAATAACTGACCCTGGAAAGATAGCTGCATTGACCACTTGGCGTAGACCTCAGTGAGCTGAAGTCATTCCTAGGGTTCACTTGATATTACAGGAGGCTTGTGAAGGACCATTCCAAAACGGCAAAGCCTCTCAATGATCTCACTGCCGGTGATGTATCTGCAAAGAAGAAGTCAAACCTTCACAAGTCCTTCCCTAGTAATGACTTGAAACAGCCATTAAGTGGAAACCATCATATGAAGAGGCATTCAAAACGCTCATTGAGAAGCTGACAACTGCACCAGGGCTTGGTTTCGCTAATCCCAGGAAACCCTACAGTCTGCATAATGATGCTATCTTACATGGACTTGGTGCAACTCTGTATCAAGAACAAGATGGTCAAATAAAGATCATCACTTATGCCAGCAGACAACTGTCAAACTGTGAATGAAGGTATCCCACACACAAGCTCAAGTTCCTTGCTTGACCAAGTTAAGAAGTCGCATTCTTCAGTTAAGAACAAGTTAAGAGCAAGAGCAAATCTTGACCAAATGGTCAAGTACCTTCCTCAGAGATGAGTCAGATAACTCCTTGTTAGGTTGTACATGCAGGGATGGATGCAGATTTTTTTTTTGGGGGGGGTGTAACCCACAGTAGTTGCCTCAGCAATTAAAACGTTAACTTACAGTTGTAATACTGAAGGTTTGCCAGAGGGGCACTCTAACAGGTGTTTTGGAATGAGCCTTTTCCTGAGCTCTCTAGACTCCATGTGAAATTGAACAGAGCATAATGGCCATCACCATGAAGCATTCATTGTTTATCTAAAGTATTATTAATATTTCATTAAGGAGCTTTATTTTATAGTTGAGTAAAACAAACTCCTGATGAAGAGACCTTGTGTTATTGCCACGGTCCTTTTGCAAAATCCGTGTTGGATCTCCAGTGAGTCATTTGATGTATCTTGCTGATAGTTAGCCTACACACAATAGGCTAAGAGGTTAGAAATATGAAGGCATGGGTTTTATTGCCCTGAAAGTATTTAGCATGATTTAAGACCAATTGGAGATAAATGTAAGAAAGAGTGTTATTTTGTGAGGTAAGATTTGTGAGTTAATTTGTGATGAATTGAATTTGTTGATGCAAATGGGGCTAACTATCTGGTGTGGGTTTATTAGGCTACATGCTGAAACATAATTTCATCCAAGAGCTAACTGTGAAGGTTACCTTCATTTTATTTTTGTGGTATTTTTTTGTGTGGTATTTTGTGGCTTATCTGCCCACATGAAGAGTTTGATTTTTTTTTTAAATGCAGCTGTGAATAAAGAAATAAAGAATTATCTTCCCGGGTAGAAATAACAAAAGAAACATTGAGCTCTGAACATTGACTGACCTAACTTTTATTTTTATGACTGGAAAAAACCAACAACCGGTTGACATTGGGGTTTATCATAATTATTTTTGTTTATTTTTTTCTACGATGTTTAATTCTCTTGTGTGAAAAAATAAATTAAGTGCCAACGTTTACTTTGTCTACAAGAGATAACGTAGCTGTGCTTCATTCACTCCTAGAGCAAATCCGAGACAGATAGTGGTCTTGATCCCTGAATTCCTCCCTCTAGTCGCCTCCTCACACACTACTGGCACTGCTGCTGGTAGTCCATCGAGTCCGGTGATGACATCCTTCCTCATTAACGGTGTGTTCTTTGATGACTGCAGACTCCAATCCACCAGTTTTTATTGCACGTTGGGCATATGAAGTCTTGAGTTAGTGGGGGCAAAGCATGGTTGTGTGTCTCCTTAGTCTGCTGTTTTTTCGCATTCCTCTCCATTTCCAGCTGTTCTATACCTCTGTGGCAGATCTCCCGCCAGATGGAAAGGTTGATGGCAGCTTGCTCCAGTCTCAAAGGCTCAATACAACGCTTCTTCAGCGATGTTTTTAGTTGGTCTTTGTATTGCTTCTTCTCACCACCTGTGGACCGGTGGCCCAGATGAAGCTGTCCATACTGGACTTGATGTGGCAGGTGTTCTTGAGGCATCCTGATGACATGCCCAAACCAGCACAGTTGGTGTTCAGTGACCGTGGATTCTGTGCTCTTGCAGTTTATCCTAGCAAGAATCTTGGCATGGGGAACACGGTCACGCCACGTGATCACCATGATTTGCTGCAGACATCTTATGTGGAACCGCTCCAGCAACCTTAGGCGGCAGCTGTATGTGACCCAGACTTCACAGCTGTATAGGAGAGTTGTGATGCAGACGACTTTGTAAACGGCAATTTTGGTGTGCAGGTGGAAGTGTTTGTTTTGGAAGACCTTACGTCAGAGTTTGCCGAAGGCTACAGAGGCTTGTTTGATTCTATCATGGGTTTCGTGATCAGGTTTGCAGATATGTACCATTCACCTACTGTATGTGGCTGTGTATAATATGTTCTATAACATGTTCTGTATCACTGTATTGTTTCATTGTATTGTTTCTCCTGTTGTCCATATTTGTATTTTGCTGCAGAGTTTCTACATATTGTACCGAAACTCCACCGGCCTTGGTCGTGTGGCTAATAAACACTCTATCTAACAATCTATCTATCTATCTTGATGTGAGCAACACTATAAATCATAAGCGGTACATGTGAAAATGAAATAGAGTGTTCGTCTGTTTTACGGTCGAATTTCCAATGCAGCTGCGATACCAGCTGTGCTTTTTGTACATGTGAAAAACACTTAGCATCTGCAACAGAACCCCTGCTCCAACATCATTAGACAATCCATCAGTGCTTCCAAATGTTGTGTTTTCTTTTCATTGTTTTGGGCAGTGAAGATTTTTCTTTTGGATTTATTTATTTATATTTGTTTGTCTTCATTTCTGTGGTGGAAATGAATCTATGAAATGCCTCTGTCTCCTGTCTGGATGTATCTGAACAGAGATTCATCCACCCCCCCCCCTCCCTTTTTTTTTCCCTCTCATAAAACGGCATCCTTTCCCTGTGGAGGGGGGCGTATGACTCACTGCTGTGTACCCCTGACTCACGGCTGAGGATGCTCTGGAGAGAAAGCAGTGACAGGAATCATAGTGGAGTACTTTGTAGGAGGAGTTGACCGATTATCGGCCTGGCTGATTCGGCATTTTCATGATTGTTATTGTTGTCAGGAATTGTTATATTTTTATCAGATTAGCAATAAAATAAACTGATTTAAAATTGCATTACTATGACTCTGATGAAGCCGCCTCTCTCTGTCTGTAGTCACCACTCTGTAGTCTCAAGCAACGTCCCGCCCACAAGCACTATCTGATTGTTTACAGGTCATGCGTAATAGCATTTCAACACGCATTTGCAGACTGGCGCAGCTCCGGTGAGTGAGCGGAGCTGTGTTTCGAATGTAAGGCAGCAGATATTGCTGAAGTTGCGACAAACATCACAATCCTCTACGCTGAAATCGCAAAAACACCACAATCTTACGATCCATTTCTGTTATGACAAGCATGCCCAGTTTCCCAGTTACACCACTGAAAATGCCTGAATAATGCACTTTCCATCCATCCATCCATTATCCAAACCACTTATCCTGCTCTCAGGGTTGCGAGGATGCTGGAGCCTATCCCAGCAGTCATTGGGCGGCAGGCGGGAAGACACCCTGGACAGGCTGCCAGGCCATCCCAGGGCGGGCCGACACACACACACACACACACACACACACACACACACGTATGGCCGATTCACCTGACCACAGTCCGAAGACATGTAGTCTTTGGACTGTGGGAGGAAACTGGAGCACCCAGAGGAAACCCACACAGACACGGGGAGAGCATGCAAACTCCACACAGATAATGACCCTGGACATCCCCCAAGATTGAACTACCCCGGGGCTTGAACCCAGGACCTTCTTGCTGTGAAACTACCCCGATAACCACTGCTCCACCGTGCCGCCCCATAATGCACTTTGTCATGGTGATATACACTTAGCTATAACGACATAACTGTAGCAATTCATAGTTTTCAGTCACATGACTGGCTTGGAGCCCTGGCGGGCAAAACAAAGTTCCCGCGTGGCGGCCAACGGTGGAAACTCAGTAGAGCAGCACAGACCTGTCATTTTTCCAGCTGTTCCAAGCAACGACTATTTGGATCACCTTATGAAAGAAGAAAAACAAAGATATATTAACAAACTACAGGTGTTGGGCACTTATGATCCATATACAGCACCCGCCGCAGTATTTCAGTCTCTAAAAACAGCGAAGTCCCTGCCAGAGCTCCAATTTGGCGATGTTTACATAATATATCTTGCGGAGAATCCCTCTCCTTACACCGCCGCCAGGATGAAAGCTTGAGTACAGACAGTTAAATGTATTTTCGTTCTGGATGGATCAATAATGCTGCCGTTTGGGAAGCGCTTTGCCTGCCAGGTGGGCGTTCCAATATGAATGTGACGTCACGTGACAACTATGGATAGCTGTGTCTTTGACCAACGTTGGTGCCAGTGTGAGTGGAACTTATTTTAGCTACCATACTGCGAACGTAATATCACTCGCTTGTACAAGTTGGTGTTTTACATGTTACTAGTGCAGTTCCCGTTCATCCAAACTTCACTCTCAACATTCGAAGGAATATGGGTGCAATCCCCCTCCGATCACACAGTGGGTTGCAATGGCAGAGTGGCGGCGCCATTCGTGCTTCCGCTCATTGACTCCTTGGGAAGTGAAGAAGCAGAATATATTGAGACTAATTTCTAGTGCTGCACGATTCATCTAATCACAATCGTGATGTCAGCCTGTGCAATTATACAACCGCAAAAGGCTGCGATTCAATTCAATAATAAAATGTGTGTGTGTGTGAATGTCTGTTTATGTGCAGTCTGCATGTCTACGCCCATAATTAAGAGATGACCAATCAGTTTCTGTTTAGGCAGTGAAGCGTGTGCAGTCTACGGTCACATGACTATCCGGTGTGCTGTGTGCAGACCAGAAAGAGGAAAAAAATGGATACCAACGTCAACAAACAGGTTAACGCTGATGAACTGGTGGTCAACAAAAAAACAAAAAACAAAAACAAAAACAAAGAACGCAACCTCTGTTATAAGGCGACATTTTGGATTCAAGCTCAGCGACACTGAGCAGAAAGAGGTTTTGTGTAAAATATGCAAAATGAAAAGCGCTTCAGGTCGCGGCGACATGACAAATTGGCATTATTTGTATATGTATAAATTTGTTTATTATATTGCAATCGCAATATTGTCCACAATAATCGCAATATGACTCTTTCACCATATCATGCAGCTATACTAATTTTGCTGAAAACTTTACTGCTTGCAGCTTTCTCGAGAACCGCTCATCCAGACAATTTCACACTCGACACTGCAATACCTTGGGTCCCCAGCAATACACCCGCCAAGTGTAGAGTCGATCTGATGAAGGGTTGTCGAGAAAACCCTGTCCCTTATATAACGGGGTCCTCCTGTATTGAATCAGTAAGCCACTTTACGGACACTGTATTCTTGCAGTGAATGTGTCCTCTGCATTTAACACATCCTGCTGTACAGGAGCAGTGGGCAGCTGCAGCGCCCAGGGACCAACTCCAGCTCTTCTTTCCATTGCCTTGCTCAGGGGCACAGGCAGGAGTATTAACCCTAGCATGCATGTCTTTTTGGTGGTGGGAGGAAACCGGAGCACCCAGAGGAAACCCACACAGACACGGGGAGAACATGCAAACTCCACACAGAAAGGACCTGGGACGGCCTGGGGTTCAAACCCAGGACCTTCTTACTGTCAGCGACAGTGCTAACTACTGGGCCACCATCCTGTATTTTCGTAGACATCGTTTCATATATACACTAGGTTTTCAGAGTGCTGAGAGTAGCATAGCATCAAGTAAAATCAAACCAGTCATACAAGCCGAGTATAAAAGTTTAAGTTCAGCGGTGAGACGCAGACCGACAAGCTCTGCGTGCTGTGTGAGACTGGACGTCAGCGTCATGCCGTCATCACTGCCATTAGGTCTAACTCAGTGGTCGCCTTGTACAATTAAAAATAGCACCCTCGGTCGCTCGCAGTTGCTGATGGACTTCATTTGTTTGGGATGGAGAAAATGTTATGTTTGTGATGTTTCACACTTGTTTGTGTCAAAACCAATCAGTATTACAAATCCAAAGTATAACACAAATATTTGTGTTACACTCAATATTGTAAGTGCTTTTGTTATTTTGTCTCGCAATAAAGCACGTCAAACCATGTGTATCAGTGTATTGGATTCTCAAAAAATCATTACATCATCATGAGCACTTTATTTCTGACTTATCAGTTATGGGCATTGCTGTTGGATTTTTTTCTCCTCCATTGTGTTCAGTTGTTCTGGTTTATGCTTTCTAGTTCAACTGTGCCAACTCTGATAATGTTGCTTTTCTCTTGACTGTAATTGACCCTTTTTTATTGTTTAAACTGTAGTACTGTTTTGCAGAGACTGTCCTCCACCAAAAAACGACCCCGTAGGTCGTTTGTACAAGCAGCTTGTTACGACCTACAGTTACGCTATAAGCTGCTTCCTCGCGGTCCTCTGTAATTATAACACGTTACTTTCCCTGTAACAATAAGCGATCTCCTTCCATAAGTTGTCGCGAGAATGAATATTAATAAAAGCAAAGTTTAATGTCACATAGCGGTTATAATGTCCACGCTAGCTGACTTGCTAACTTTTGGCTAACGTTAAGTTAGCTCTTATGACGTCATTCATAGGTAAACATACTGCCAATAGCAATCTTAGTTACTATACTAGACGGCGAAGCAACACAAAAACGCACTGACTACATAGCCTGTTGTTCTGAAATTGTTTTAAAAACCCACAATGCACATAGGCAAAAAGTATCTGTAGCATATCTCCTGCCGCCAATAGGGGGCGCTAATTCAGGAAATGCTCCTGTGGCTCATGTTAGAGGCCAAACCGACCTATGTGGTCGTATGGGTTGGAGGACTTGCTGGTTTTGCATTCTATCATTTCACAAATTAGATAAACTTACGAGCTTTGGAAGACACTTCGTAGGGCTAAATCTCGAGATACAACATGGCAACTTTGTAGTGAATAACCTAAATCTACTGAATGTGATCTGAGTGGGCGTTTTACTCACCTCTGGCACTCACTGGCATGCAGCACCAGGTCTTGATTGTTCTTTGCACTGATGGTAAGCTCGTGCTCCGTGGAGTTAAAGATGTCAAGCAGGAGATGACACTGGCGGGTACTGTGAAAAGATAAAGCAACATTAAATCAACATTTATAATCCTTCCATCCATTATCCAAACTGCTTATCCTGCTCTCAGGGTCGCAGCAGCCCACCCCAGCAGTCACTGAGCGGCAGGCAGGGAGACACCCTGGACAAACTGCCAGTCCATCACAGGGCCAACACACACACACACACACACACACACACACACACACACACACACACACACACACACACACACACACACACACACACATTCACACCTAGGGACAATTTAGTACGGCCGAATCACCTGACCTACAAGTCTTTGGACTGTGGGAGGAAACCGGAACACCTGGAGGAAACCCACGCAGACACGGGGAGAAGATGCAAACTCCACACAGAGGATGACCTGGGACGACCCGCCAAGGTTGGACAACCCCGGGGCTAGAACCGAGCACCTTCTTGCTGTGAGGCGACCACGCTAACCACTGTGCCACCGTGCCGTCCCAATTTATAAAAGGGGACAAATATAAAGTACAGTGTATTCCATTGTGAAAGATCCAAATACACATATCCACTCCCACATCAGCTACCAAATTTCAGATATGAAATTGGATAGGCAAACAAACAACAAAGAGGCTGTAGTTTAGCTGCTAGCTGTTTCAGGCTGCCACCTTCATGAGATTCAGCTTCATGAGATCGATAACTGCTGTTTATTCTCTTACTATCTCTTCTCTATATTCTGCCATAACCTCTTCATTTGTCCTATTGATTTCGCTATTTTCTGTGCTTAGTTCACTTATCGCTACATTCTCTAGTTTTCTTTCTCAAATGAATTGTGTTTAGTGGGCAGCCTTTTACTTCCTAGTTTGTTTGCTAGCTCTGAGCTTAGCCTAGCTTAGCTGTTAACTCTATTGCATTTGCAGTCAAAGTACTCTCGTTAAAGCGATGGTGTGTGGTGACTGTTCTCAGTTACAGATAGGTTGTCTCTACTAGCGAGACGTGTCCGTGAGTTAGAGCAGCTTCTTTTGGCTAGGATTACATTAGACCTGATGGGCACTCCAGATAGCCTTAGCCCCGGGCCTGACAGCAGACCTGCTATTGTTAGCACTAGCTCAGCCTCATCGGCAGATGCGGTGAAGTTTGTCTCTGTTTACCGGCATGGGAAGGCTCACAAGAGCAAGCCACGTAGGGACACCACCTAGCCATTTGTTCAGGCTTGTGGCTGACACCTGAGTTAAAATTTAATCTCAGGACGTACCACATATTTGACTGACCACATTAACTCGGTGGACAACCACATCGAGTTTACCAGGGAGGATGTGAAAAATGACAAATTAGCTTTGTTAGAATGTGACACTGCGATTGGTGATGGGGGACATTTCGTCACCTTCTTAAAATAATGGCCTAAGTCATATTTTCAAGTTTTTCAAAAAACAGAATAAACTGAAGCAAATATAGAATATATGATATTTCTTAATCATTTCACACAAAAAGGTTACGACACTATATGACTATTGACGACGATTTGATAGTTGAAATTGGCCCATCCCAAGAATCTGGTCCCCAGGCAAAAACAGAGCAATATAGTGTATGCTGTTAAGTGCCGGAAGGCTTGTCATGACTTGTACATCGAGGAAACCAAACAGATGCTGGCCAAGAGGATGGCACAACACAGAAGAGCTAACACGTCAGGCCAGGGCTCTGCGGTCTATACCCATCTACAGGCCAGTGGCCACTGTTTCAAGGAAGAGGATAGGGAGGAAAAGTGGTTTGAATGGGGAGTCAAAGAGGCCATCTATGTGAAGAGGGAATGGACATCCCTGAACCGAGGGGGGGGGGCGCTAACAGTACATCTGTCACCATCTTACAATGCTGTGTTCGCAACTATTCCCCAATCTTCTGTGAATAGTACACATGGCCATTGTAACTCTAATTACCACTGGCTTCCGGTGTGGGAAGATGGCTGCGCGAATTCGTATTTGCAGCGGCCTCACCCAGTGCCGGTGTCGGAAGATGGCGGCGCGAATTCACATTTGCGGCGGCCTCACCCAGTACCATCCATGCAGTGTCTTTGTCCACTTCTACGTGTAAGTTTTGTCTTCGTTTGATGGCTGGAAGAGCTGGCGCTGGATTGGCTGGGAGAGCGGGGCAGGCTAAGCTAACTGTTAGCCCCCGCAGACTGGCAGTTCTGATAACACACCGAGTGCGGTCTGGCGGCAGCTTCACCTGGCACTGACGGTGGTGTTGTGAGGAGTGTGGGGAGATGTGTTGAGGGTTTCTGGGTGGGAGAGCTGATGCTGGATCGGCTGGGAGAGCTCGGTCTGCTTCGTCTGGTGGGCCCGGGGACCACAGCCCCTGCCTGGAGATGAGCCCAAGGAGGAAATGCCAAGGGCGGTCTGACAGGACGCGGAAGTGGAGCGGGCTAAGCTAACTGCTAGCTCATGCAGACTGGCCGTTCTGACAGTCATCCTGGCTGGCGTTCGTTCCCTTGGAAAGTGATTTTCTTGTTTACTTTGGATATATGTGTTAGTTTGGGTACGTGTGTTCTTGCAGTTTTTGGATGTGTTTTTGTCTTTGTGGTGTACTACTGTGGGCTGGGGGAAACGGCATTTCGTTTCATTTCATGTAGCAAGTGCACGAAGTGAAATGACTAATAAAGTGTTCCTGATTAATGGTCATGACAATTTGAATATGAAACCGATCATTATTTTCAGTCGTTATGTCACTGATATTGTTTGTAAGGGTGGGGATACCTGCAGTCATTTGAGACTGAAGAGGTCACTTAGATGAGTGACAAAACGTTTCTCTCAGTAACACCGTGCCCAGATGAACCGACTCAACGTTCTGTGAAACTGCACAATGGCTTGCGCAAATGTGCGGGTGTGTGTCAATAATGAATGCGTGAGCATGCATGCTCCTCATTCTAGCCAGACGTATGTACGCAAAATGGCAGCAAAACACATGTACATTAGCAGTATGAGATGAAGAGGAGGGACGGTGTGAAGTACTCATCAGTCCTTGTCATGACATCAAAAGGTGGCGGTGCTTTCATCAGGCCTGCAGGCCTGCTGCAGACAGGCCATCGCAGCATCATCCTGCGCCTGCTTTTCTCATGCAGATCTTAAGAGGACCAATTTGTAATTTAGATCAAGCCGGGAGAAACGATGCTCCGTTTTCAAAAAGGTTAATTTTACCCTCAAGTGGCTGTTTTTTCTCCCCATAATGACAGATGAAAGGAAAGGATATCACAGAACAGAAACGGCAAAAAAAAAACAAACAAGCTTCTGTCCACGATATGAGACGTCAAGCCGGCAGGAGATATTATGAGATAAATAATTCCCTGCGGTTGTGTAATGAGACTGATGTTAGCACTCTGTAAGACAGTTAAAAAATATAAGCTAAGAACGGAAATCATTCCAGAACTTCCTTTTCATAAAGAAATGCTTAGTAACTTCTGCCTAAAAGGGAAGCGATCACAACTGTCAAGAGTCTATATACGTTGTAGGTAAAATGCTGCATCAGTTGAGCGTTTTGTGTGTCTCTGAAATGCCGGCAAATTTGTGCAGAAAAGTGTCCGCCATTGACGTCACTGATGGGCAATTTGTGGAATGCTGCCCCAATAGGGCAACCGCTACAACAACTGTATGTAGCATTGTAATTCAACATTTTCTTCCACAATGTAGCCTATTCCAATGTGGCCCATTGAAGGAAGTGGGAAACCAAGAATGAGTTGTAGTTCTGAGACGTCCGGGTAGTGTAGCGGTCTACTCCATTGCCTACCAACACGGGGATCGTCGGCTCGAATCCCTGTGTTACCTCCGGGCTTGGTCTGGCTTCCCTACAAACACAATTGGCCGTGTCTGCGGGTGGGAAGTCGGATGTAGGTGTGTGTCCTGGTCACTGCACTACCGCCTCCTCTGGTCGGTCGGGGGGCACCTGTTCGGGGGGGAGGGGCAACTGGGGGGAATAGCGTGATCCTCTGATGCGCTACTCCCCCCTGGTGAAACTCCTCACTTTCAGGTGAAAAGAAGTGGCTGGTGACTCCACATGTATCGGCGGAGGCATGTGGTAGTCTGGAGCAGCGACCGGGACGGCTCAGAAGAGTGGGGTAATTGGCCAAGTACACCAGGGGAACGTAGCGTGTGAAAGGATCACGCTATTCTATTCCCCCCAGTTCCCCCACCCCCCCCAAACAGGCGCCCCGTCCCACGGCGCTAGTGCAGCGACCAGGACACACACCCACATCCGCCTTCCTACCCGCAGGCACGGCCGATTGTGTCTGTAGGGACGCCTGACCAAGCCCGAGGTAACCTAGGGATTTGAACCGGCGAGCCTCGTGTTGGTAGGCAACGGAATAGACCGCTATGCTACCCGGACGCCAATTTTGGCAGCATTTTCAGAGACACACAGAAGGCTACTCAGTATTATGCCTGCTAATAATGTGCTATTCCATCCACCTCCACCCACTCACCCACCCACACACACACACACACACACACACACACACACACACACACAAACATCTGTGTGTGTGTGTGCATAAATATTTATATAGATGAGAAAGAGAGAGAGAGAGAGAGAGAGAGAGAGAGAGAGAGAGAGAGAGAGAGAGATAATTTCCTTTTAACTGAAAATACCTGTCCGTTTTGCTCTCCTATCAGTCACCTCTTTCCCCCCTTATATCCCAGGGTTAATGGAGGCTTAACTTGAGCTTCCCCGAGTCCCTAATAAACTGTCGGGGCAATTAAAGGAGCATATTTTTTTCGAGGGCTATCTGTGTTTCTTTAATTGTCTCTTTGTCTTCGTCGGAGGACATGATTAACCGGATGAACGGGGCGCGGCGCTGATTTATAGGCCAGGGCGTTTAGTTGAGGTGATCAATCAGACCACCCAACTGCAAGAGTAGTTAGGAAATGCAGGCCCGATGCTCGCACACTAAATACCCAAGATAAATTGAACGGACAGGACCGGGGATATAGAAACCACCATTGCATGTTCACGGCATTTGCTACGACGCCGGTCCACATCTGAGAGATGTGGGCGCTAGCATAACATGACATCAAATAAAGCACGACAGCTTTGTGAGCTACACTTGCTTAAGAGTTTGACTGGAAGAATGTTGAAGATTAATCTTCTGTACCGGAGGGCACAGGATTATGAAAACACCATTTTGATGAGTATTCAAGTTGAGCTACTACACCGGGTACCAAAATCTGTGCTGAATAAATAATTCAAAACTGCCAATAGGGTTTTCAAACCATTTGTCTCCATTTCAGTCGGTGGATTTTTGAATTCCTCTCAAAAGTGGAGGACGACACCAAGCAGACTTGAAAGTGACCCTCGGTTTTTTCAAACTGAACGCAGAAGTGGCCCGCTAATGAACGGGGGTAGACTGCACCTCAGATCCACCACACAGGGAAACTGATAAGTCAAGCCAGCTGCTGAAGTGTTACGCAACCGCAGTCAGAACGAAGAGACATCCTCAAGAAGGAACAACAAGGTGACTCGAAGTAAGTCACGATATCGAAGCAGCTGAGGTCTTAGTGGAGACAGTGGACAGGTTAGTGTGGAAAAGGGGGCTGGCAAAAAAGTCACATGCTGTAGGAGGAAGGCGAAAAATCAAACGGAGATCAGCGGAACACAGACCACCAGCCAGTCAATCCCTTGGATCTGCAAACTGATAGGTGCTGGTTTCAAAGTGTTATTCCAGCACAAAGAAAGATGAAAAGACAGGAGGAGGAGCTGGAGGTGGCAGAGTTGAAGATGCTAAGATTTTCATTGGGAGTGACGAAGACGGACAGGATTAGGAATGAGCATATTAGAGGGACCGCTCAGGTGGAGGCATGGAGGTGTTTAGGAGAGATGGCAGTGGAGTTTTTAACTAGATTGTTTAACACAACTTGGAAACTGAGAGGATACCTGAGTGGAAGAGCCGTATACTGGTACCACTTTTCAGGAATAAGGGTAATATGCAGAACTGTAGCAACTACAGAGGTATAAAGTTGATCAGCCACAGCATGAAGATATGGGAAAGAGTAATAGAAGCTAGGTTAAGAGGAGAGGTGATGATCAGCGAGCAGCAGTATGGTTTCATGCCACATAAGAGCACCACAGATGTGATGTTAGCTTTGAGAATGTTGATGGAGAAGTATAGAGAAGGCCAGAAGGAGTTACATTGTGTCTTTGTAGATTTAGAGAAAGCATACGACAGGGTGCCGAGAAAGGAGGTGTGGTATTGTATGAGGAAGTCGGGAATGGCAGACAGGTATATATAAGAGTGGTGCAGGATATGTATGAGGGCAGTGTGAAAGTAGTGAGGTGTGGGGTAGGAATGATGGATGGATTCAAGGTGGAGGTGGGATTACATGAAGGATCGGCTCTGAGCCCTTTCTTGTTTGCAATGGTGATGGACAGGTTTACGGACGAGATCAGGCAGGAGTCTCCGGACTATGATATTCGCGGATGACATTGTGAACTGTAGTGAGAGTAGGGAGCAGGGTGAGGAGAGCCTGGAGAGGTGGAGGTATGCACTGGAGAGAGGAGGAATTAAAGTCAGTAGGAGCAAGACGGAATACATATGCATGAATGAGAGGGAGGACAGTGGAATGGTGAGGATGCAAGGGATAGAGGTGAGGAAGGCGTATGAGTTTAAATACTTGATGTCAACTTTTCAAAGTAACAGACGTGCAGAACAGAGCTGAAGAAGAGAGTGCAGGCAGGGCGGTGAAAAGTGTCAAGAGTGATTTAAGACAGACGTGTACTAGCAAGACTGAAAGGGATGGTATTTAGACCAGCTATGCTGTATGGTTTGGAGACAGTGGCACTGACGAAAAGACAGGAGGTGGAGCTGGAGGTGGCAGAGTTGAAGATGTTAAGATTTCCATTGGGAGTGATGAAGAAGGACAGGATTAGGAACGAGTATGTTAGAGGGACAGCTCAGGTTGGACGGTTTGGAGACAAAGCAAGAGAGACAAGATTGAGATGGTGTGGACATGTGTGGAGGAGAGCTGCTGGGTATATTGGGAGAAGGATGCTGAATATGGAGCTGCCAGGGAAGAGGAAAACAGGAAGGCCAAAGAGGAGGTTTATGGATGTGGTGAGGGAGGACGTGCAGGTGGCTGGTGTGACAGAGGAAGATGCAGAGGACAGGAAGAGATGGAAACGGATGATCGGCTGTGGCGCCCCCTAACGGGAGCAGCCGAAAGTAATAATACATTGTGTATTTTTCAACAAGGAAAGTAAAGTGCTGTAAAGCACACTATATGGGAATAAAAAAAATCCTAAATTCTGGGTCAATATTGGACATTTACTTTAAATAGATCAGTAAAAACTACAGACAAACGGACAGACAGGCAGACAAACTGTTTACTATGTTAAACTGTATTTAACAACCAAAACCTGTACAGGTGTAATTTCAGATTTCACACCAGAACCTGAATCAAACTATGACACACACTGAACCCCAAGGGGAAAAGAAACAGACACAGAGGAGAAAAGCAATAAAGATTAAGTGAGGGGGGAGGAGAGAGGACTGCAAAGGGAGGCTTGGCAGGGAAGGAGAGGGAGATAAAAGGAGCGAGGTGAAGTAAGGAAAGAAATGGAGAAGGAGGAGAAACTCACAGAGAGGCAGATAAAAGGGAAGAGATAGAAGAAGAGAGAAAAGAGCAGCTAAGCAGAGAGAGAGAGAGAGAGGAGAGGCAAACATGAAGACAGAGATGGAGAGCCCAAGGGAGGGGTGGAGGTAAAAAGAAAAAGAAAAAAAAGGGCATTTTCTATGGGGAGAGAAGTGGAAACAGAGACATCCACTGGAGGGAAATCAATTCTACCAACACCTAGAAACCCTCTCCATCGCCGAGACCCCTTTTTTTTTCTCTTCTTTTTGTGCTGGATGACATCTCTTCAATAGCCCGGGGAATGCAGATCTGTCCTCCGCCGACAGAAGTGCAGACCATAATGGAGAGAAATAAGTAAGATGGCACGGCTTAATAACGCCGCGGTCTGAGGAAAAGGCTTTCAAAAGACAGAGAAGCCGGCCGGGTGGCGTCTGGGCGAGCGTGTGAATGTGTGCGTTTGTGTTTTGACTGAGAGAAAAAGAGACGAGACAGATGGAGAGAAGAGGGGGAGAGGCTCAATATTGCAAAGTAATGCAATATAACCACTTCCAAATTCTGCTTTAATGCTCACGCCAGTCTGCAGGGATTTGAAAAGACTGTCCATGGTGACTGAACTGTGTCTGATAGAAAGTTCAACTCCCGTCTCTCCAGATGGTGCATGGGACGCCTACCCTGTAAAAGTACAAATATAGTGACGGGGTGTAAGAGATGGTATATATTTAGAGTCATAAAATAGGCCAAGACAGCGTCCGGGTAGTGTGGCAGTCTATTCCATTGCCTACCAACACAGGGGTCTCTGGTTCGAATCCCCGCGTTACCTCCGTCTCAATCGGGCGTCCCTACGGACACAATTGGCCGTGTTTGCGGGTGGGGAGCCGGGTGTGAGTATGTGTCCTGGTCACTGCACTAGCACCTCCTCTGGTCGGTCGGGGCGTCTGTCCGGGGTGGGAGGGGGAACTGGGGGGAATAGCGTGATCCTCCCACGTGCTACCCCCCCCTGGTGAAACTCCTCACTGTCAGGTGAAAAGAAGCGGCCGATGACTCCACATGTATGGGAGGAGGCATGTGGTGGTCTGCAGCCCTCCCCAGATCGACAGAGGGGGTGGAGCAGTGACCGGGACGGGGTAATTGGACGGGTACAATTGGGGAGGAAAAAAAATAGGCCAAGACCATGACAGTGTGAGTGCCCAATTTCCACAAATGTCCTTCCTTTTTTTTTGGGGGGGGGCAGTTCTGCACTGAGGTCACTGAAAATGCCCAAAGTCTATCTGTGCAGCGGAGTACAGGAGAACACTTCTCTCCTCCTCCTCCTCCTCCTCCTCCTACCACCACCACCACACATTATGGAACTCTTGAATGCAGCCCACTCAATTAACAAGATCTTTTCCCTCCTCTCACATAAATACACAAAGACTGAGAGAGAGAGAGAGAGAGAGAGAGAGAGAGAGAGAGAGAGAGAGAGAGAGAGAGAGAGAGAGAGAGAGAGAGAGAGAGAGAGAGAGAGAGAGAGGGAGAGGGAGAGGCAGTGGGTGTAGTAGTTTGTTAATGGGAGAAGAGTGCTGTGAAGATTTTCAGAGTCGCACGTGCTCACATGACACACACATTACATCAGTAAATCCGCAGCATAGCATCACCGACGGCTGTCTGTGCTTTATTATCACGTTTAATGTACGAATAGGCGGCACGGTGGCACAGTGGTTAGCTTGGTCACCTCACAGCAAGAAGGTCCTGGGTTCGAGCCCAGGGGTAG
>NC_079228.1:10476592-10481592 GCF_029633865.1 Lampris incognitus | reverse complement strand
TTCACACCATGGTACTTGCCAAAAGTTAACATGTTTTACCTCGCATATGTGTCAGAATCAGAAACACAAACAAAACGTCGTTTCCTCCAGCCCACAGCAGTGCAACACAAAGACAAAAACACGTCTCCAAGAACTACAAGAACTACAAGAACACACATATCCAAACTAAACAACAACAAAAAAAAAATCACTGTCCAAGGGAACAAACTCCGGCCAGGATGACTGCCGGAACTGCCCGTCTGCATGGGCTAGCAGTTAGCTTAGCCTGCCCCGCTTCCGCGTCCTGTCAGACCGCCCTCGGTGTTATCGAAACTGCCGGTTCGCATGGGCTAGCAGTTAGCTTAGCCTGCCCCGCTTCTGCGTCCTCTCAGACCGCCCTCGGTGTTTCCTCTTTGGGCACAGCTCCAGGCAGGGCCGTGGTCCTTGAAACCACCGGACGCAGCAGACCAAGCTCTCCCAGCCGATCCAGCACCAGCTCTCCCAGCCAGACACCTTCGACACACAGTCAACGCTAGGTGAGGCTGCCGCCAGACCGCCCTCGGTGCTGTCGAAACTGCCAGTCCGCATAGGCTAGCAGTTAGCTTAGTCTGACCCTCTTCCGCGTCCTGTCAGACCGCCCTCGGTGTTTCCTCTTCGGGCACAGCTCCAGGCAGGGCCGTGGTCCCTGGGCCCACCGGACGCAGCAGACCAGGCTCCCTCAGCCGATCCAGCACCAGCTCTCCCAGCCAGACACCTTCGACACACAGTCAACGCTAGGTGAGGCCGCCGCCAGACCGCCCTCGGTGCTGTCGAAACTGCCAGTCCGCATAGGCTAGCAGTTAGCTTAGCCTGCCCCGCTTCCGCGTCCTGTCAGACCGCCCTTGGTGTTTCCTTTTCGGGCACAGCTCCAGGCAGGGCCGTAGTCCCTGGGCCCACCGGATGCAGCAGACCAGGCTCCCTCAGCCGATCCAGCACCAGCTCTCCCAGCCAGACACCTTCGACACACAGTCAATGCTAGGTGAGGCCGCCGCCAGACCGCCCTCGGTGTTATCGAAACTGCCGGTCCGCATGGGCTAGCAGTTAGCTTAGCCTGACACGCTTCCGCGTCCTGTCAGGCCGCCCTCAGTGTTTCCTTTTCGGGCACAGCTCCAGTCAGGGCCCTGGTCCCTGGGCCCACCGGACGCAGCAGACCAAGCTCTCCCAGCCGATCCAGCACCAGCTCTCCCAGCCAGACACCTTCGACACACAGTCAACGCTAGGTGAGGCTGCCGCCAGACCGCCCTCGGTGCTGTCGAAACTGCCAGTCCGCATAGGCTAGCAGTTAGCTTAGCCTGACCCGCTTCCGCGTCCTGTCAGACCACCCTCTGTGTTACTTCTTTGGCTACAGCTCCAGTCAGGGCCCTGGTCCCTGGGCCCACCGGACGCAGCAGACCAAGCTCTCCCAGCCATCAAACGAAGACAAACAGACGTGGACAGAGACACTGCATTGACGGTACTGGGTGAGGCTGCCGCAAACATAAGTTTGTGCCGCCATCTTCACACACCGGAAGCGGAACACATTGTTCCTTTGCCATGACATACTATATACACAAGTTAATACAAAGATAGTATATACACAAGATGATAATAATTAAAGTTCATGAAATTGTCTCTGATGGATCCCTTCTCCATATTCCCATGTGAGGCTGCCCCCTAGATGACGACACTATTCGGCGCTCTATAGCGCCCCTTGGCAAGATTTTCTGTTGTTCGGCGGCACAGCGTAGCCGAGACGGCCCGCAGAAGAAGACAAACAGAGCTGCCGGTCGCCGGAACCGCTGCCGAGTTGACTGAGCAGAGCCGCCATGGTCTGGCTGGGTGGACTGTGCCCGGGGATTTGAATTCAGAGTTACCTCCTCCTATCCCAATGTGTTGGCTGGACTGGGCACCATGGGAAGTACCATACAGGCCTGCAGGAGGACCAGATCTATCAGTAGGGACGTGGTCCTTAGCCAAAGGGCCCTTGCTGAGGTAAGGTGCTACCCCTCTACAGCCTGCAGTTGCAGTTTAGCATCTTACCCAGGACAATGCCATGACACAAATACGGACTCACTATGGTTGTGGGTACAAACGGACCTGGTTTTATACCAGTTACTCCGGCACTATCATTCGAGAGTCAGTACGTTTACCACAGACAGTGCTCGACATCCCTTCTGTGCGCCTCCTGCGTGTTCCATAAAGGGAGTTATGTGAACCCTTAAAATCTAATCCAAACCTCTTGTTTCATAAGGCTGCCAGACGCACTGGATCACCAGACTTCGAGGAAAATTAGAACCAAATGCACTCGGCGAAGTCACGTCTCATTCGGAGGAGAGGCCCGCGCCGGAAAACACCAGCCCACAACAATGCAGCGCTCCGTTTGTCCTCCTGCTCAGTGTGTCGTCACTGATCTCCGGAGTGACTGGGACTGTAAAATGTACCCACAGTAAAGGCCTCACCAGGCCCTTACGACACCCCCGCCCCCCCCCCCGTCCTCCACCTCCCTCCTGTCCCTCATCTCCCCCTTCTCCCCTGTCCCCTGTCTCCCCCATCCCCCGTTCCCTGATCCCCCCCCCATCGCCCGTCCCTCACCCCCGTCCCCCTCCATCCCTAGAGCCCCTCTGTTTATAGCCCGACCATCTCGAGGCCTTGTTGTGGGCGCTGCTGTCCCCCCGCTGGCTGCTTACCCCGTTCCGTCCGCCCCGTGTGGCTTTGTCAGATGTTTTGTTTTGTTGTTTCTGTGGTGGCTCAGAGGGGAATTTTCGATTTATGCAAACTTTTCCCGTCACTGTGTTCCAAGCTCACTTGTGGACCCTCCCGTTCGCTCTGCGGCCGCTGCTTATGAAGTCCTGCAGCCAAGGCCCGCTTCACTTCCCAAAGCTGGAGAGAAAATTGAACGCAATATACCTTCTTTTCCCCACGCATTGTGCTTTTGGCGAGGCTCCCCGAGGGAAGACAGTAGAGTAATAGAAATGAATTAGTCCAATAAAGACCGAATACAATCAAGGCCTCAGCCGATTAGGGCATGCCGGATGAGAGCCGCAACGTGACTCACTGGAGCGAGCAGATACATCAGCGGGTGCGGGGATTGCGTTTCTGGTTTATTATAAATAGCCTTGACCTGCTTAAAGGGAAGGAGGGGAGCCTCTTAACTCCCCCACTACTTTATCATCCGCTTCACGCGTCGATAGCGCCATCGTGGAGGTGAATATAGCGCCAGCCGAGTACAGTAATTCAACTGGACACGAGAGTCATTGGGAGGCACCTGGGATCGAGTCCCCTCTCATTACCGGAAGATATTCGTCCAATCCTTCATCGGCGCACGGTTCATTTTCTGCCGGTTCCGTCTCACCAGTGGTCCGGCAAAAGGATGGCCCTCGCTTGTTAATATAGTTCAACTTTGTTGTGTATTTGCCAAGCTGTGAATAGCTCTGGTTCCTCCCGGTGCCTGCTGACGAGGGCCGGATCCGCCTGCGGGATGTGTTAGGTGTGGACGGGCCCGTAGGTCTCTCGACCTCTTGCTTTCCCGGGGGCAGGGAGGAGCCGGGAGCTCATTATTAATACCTTCATTATTTCTAATGGCGGACCAGATGCCAGAGCAGGCGGGGGGGCCCGGTGCACCCGACGGGGATCTGAGCCGCCCGATTGGTCGGAGGCAGAGACACGTTCTGGGAGTCAAAGGGCAGATTCTCCCGCAGAGGAGATACCATCTGCCCCGTGATTACTGTCTCTCTGACGGCAGTCTCATGAAGACTTTAAGAAGACAATGTAAACCGGCGAGACCCCTCAGTGAGGCCTTATTCGTTCAGGGACAACAACAAAACAGATGCTGAGATATTTTGGCTGTAAAATCCCTCCCTGGCAGCACGGTGGCGCAGTAGTCGGCGCTGTCGCCTCACAGCAAGAAGGTCCTGGGTTCGAACCCCGGGGTTTGTCCAACCTCGGGGGGTCATCCCAGGTCGTCCTCTGTGTGGAGTTTGCATGTTCTCCCCGTGTCTACGGTGGGTTTTCTCCGGGTGCTCCGGTTTCCCCCCACCGTCAGAAAGACATGCATGTTAGGGTTAATAGCCCTGTCTGTGCCCCTGAGCAAGGCAGGGCAAGACGAGCTGGAGTCGGTCCCCGGGCGCTGCACGGCGGCCGCCCACTGCTCCTCGCTACACAGCTAGGATGGGCTAAATGCAGAGAGGAATTTCCCCACGGGGACCAGTAAAGGATATCATAATCACAACAAATAAATAAATAAATAAATCACTCCTGACGCCTCCGTAGCCGAGTGGTTATGACGCACGCCATATGGTTGCAATGTCGGCGGTTCAAATCCAGCTGGTGACCTTGGTTGCGTGTCATACCCTTCTCCCTCTCTCTATTTCCTGTCTGCCCCCACTGTCGCTACCCAACTACTACTACTACTACTACTATCTCTGGCTGCTCCCGTTAGGGGGCGCCACAGCGGATCATCCGTTTCCATCTCTTCCTGTCCTCTGCGTCTTCCTCTGTCACACCAGCCACCTGCATGTCCTCCCTCACCACATCCATAAACCTCCTCTTTGGCCTTCCTCTTCTCCTCTCCCCTGGCAGCTCCATATTCAGCATCCTTCCCCCAATACACCCAGCATCTCTCCTCCACACATGTCCAAACCATCTCCATCTTGCCTCTCTTGCTTTGACTGTACAGACTGCTGTTTATGTGACTACAATCACCCGCTTTCTGCATTTCCTCTGCAGGTTACTGACCGAGGGCGGTCTCACAGGACGTGGAAGCGGGGCAGGCTAAGCTAACTGCTAGCCCAGTGTTTCTCATCCCGGTCCTCAAGGACCCCCCATCCTGCAGATTTTCACTGTAACCCTGCATAGGTAGCCCTGCTTGTACTTACTCGACCAATCACCTCGCAGCACTTCATTATGCAAGGTGTGCAACATCTGACAAAATGTATTGCTGATTGGTCGAATAACTACAAACAGGTACCTATTCAGGGTTGCAAAGAAAATATGCAGGATAGGGG
>NC_079228.1:10371592-10471592 GCF_029633865.1 Lampris incognitus | reverse complement strand
TTTTTGGTTGATACCTCGGCTCTAGGGGCTCGAAAAAAGTCACAGGGGTTTCCCCCATTCGCGCTTGCCAGCGCAGTGATGCCATCATCATGTTAACAAAAGCAACAAGCCGAACATGGTCTCTCTTTCATGACGTATGCGCGGCTCAATTTTATTGTACCCTTGTACTCTACTGGTTCTCCATCCATGGGGGGAGGGGGGGACTTTTTGCTGAGTGACACTTCTATTAAGGCTAAAATCTCCCTGCTGTTAAATCCAAAAGTCACCCTGAAATGTTAACAAGAAACACCTGCGTGCGATCCATTAATTAGCTGTGATCGCGCGAGGCTGCACGTCGATGCAATAAAAACCCGCAGGCATGGAGGTTAAGGTACGGAGCAGGTGGGTTCATGACAGTAGGGTTGCTGCGCACAACTATTGCCTTATCTAGTGTGGATGCTCTGAAAAACGAAATGGCTTCTGGGATTCATTTGGGGTAAGTCTTCAGTTGTAGTCTAAATGTTCAATACGTGCTTGGTATTCTTAAACATGTAATGTGTGCTTGCTGTTCTGTTTTTCTGACCTAGTTTGTGTTCTGGACAGGTGCTTTCTGACTCTCTTCTTGCTAGCAGAATATGTGAACGGTGTGTGGGAGCCGAGAGGTAAAGCAAGTAAATTTAACAGTCATCACTCAGACTTGGTTAACTCGGTTATCACTTGTAAACTAGTGTTCGTTGTCTTGTTTTTCTCTCTCAGCTGTTCGGTTGCAAATGGCACAAAGCCAAGATGATGGCAGCAGCTCTCCCCAGTTTGAATTCAGACAAGCCCTCGCAGTGCCAGGCTCAACTCTGAGTAAAAGCATCCATAGAGAGAACGTAGTATATCGTGCCAACAGCCAGGAACCTGCTACTGGTCCTAAAGCGCTTTCACAGTTGAGTCTGAGGGAATTCCCTTCGTCGTTCTTTGCTCAGAGCAGCTACAACTCTGCTACAGCGCAGAAGCCTAGCTGGCATGCAAGCTCCTCTCTGGTAAAGGAATCTAAGCCTCAAGAACCGAGGCGTGTCCTTGGCCTCTCGGAGCTTGCCAGCGGAAGTGCTATCGGGCCAAGGTTGAAGCCAAGTCAGCCTGACCTCAGTGGTTCACACAAGTCTGGGCCCAGTACGACACGTACTGGACAGTCTGCGTCTAGCAACTCTATCTCTGTTCAGAATCTCTCTAGGGGGACTTACTCAACCTCCCAGTCTACAGGGCAGTCCTATGGTCAGGGGACAGGCAAGCCAAAACAAATCGGTGTTCTCCAAGGACGCTTCACTTCTGGTGGTGCTGGTGAAGTGTCAGCTAAAACGGATAGCTCCCTTGGCTTTGCTAGGGTATATAGCAAGGGTAGCTCTGGCCCAAGAAATCACCAGGCCAACAGTGCACAGAAGCTAGCAGGGCAGTCCTATGGTCAGGAGACGGACAAGCTAACACAAATTGGTGTTCTCCAAGGACGCTTCACTAATGGTGGTGCTGGTGAAGTGTCAGGAAAAATAGGTAGTTCCCTTGGCCATCGGGTTTCTAAACATCCTAGCCCTCAAGCAGCAGAAATGCACCATGATGGCTTTGCAAAAGTATATAGCATGGATGGCTCTGGCCCAAGCACTCACGGAGCCAACAGTGTCTACAAGATCGACACTATGAAGCCACACGTCAGCTATGGTCAGTCTGCACAACGTTTCCCTTATTACAAAGAACCTTCCAGCCCCCTGCAACCAAAGAGTTCAATGCTATCCAGCAGCCAGGGCCTCCGGTATCAACCCAGCTACACTGCCATTGAAGAAAAGCAGATCTTTAACCAGGGGGGTGACGCTGCCGCTCAAGTTTCTTTCCAGACTGGGGGAGCCAGGAGCCCTGGCCAACAGTTCGCTCCTACAAAGACCCTTAACATCCCTGAACGCTACGGCGGCACTGCCATACGTCGGCTCAGAGACCCGGTTCAGCCTGGTTCTAATGTCGGCAAACCACAACTCGATAAGCCCACCAGAACCTCCATCCAGCAGAGTGCAGCATATCCTCAGGGCCAGCTGCCACAAATGAAGAGCAAGTTAACGTTGCACTATTGAGGCAAGTTCCTTTTTCCTGTCGCCTTAATCCCTTGTATTGGCTGGCTGATATTTATTTACTTATTTTTAGGTGCAGTGAATGAAGATGCTTCGAAAGGTTAACATTTTAAATTGAAATAAATAAATACCTTTTAAACTAAATGGCGTGTGTGTGGCTTCATTCAAATGCGGCGTCTACGTGCCACCTGGTGTTTTAGTTGGTAGTCTGAAGAGCGTTGAACCTCAAATGTACAACACAATCTGGTCATTGTGGAATCCTGTTACCCATGGCTTCAGGTGGGTTTCATTAACTGAACAGTGCGGTCAACGATAGCTTCAGAGATACTTGACAACTCGGAGAGGATCATCCTCACGTGGCGCATCACACCACATGGTGGTAGTGCAAGTCATTGTGCAATCATGCAGACGCAGCGTTGGCAGGAGCAGGAGTGGCTTGTTAATATTACCCCTCACAAGAGATTATGCATTGTGTGTATTCGCTGTTACTATTCCCTCTGGTACAGTATTGATGAGAATTTCTGAACATAAAAATGCACAATGCTGTGGGTTGCTTCGGCGTGAATGGTGAAAGTGCTAATGTTTGACGTTTTTAGATATTAAGGATTATTTCAGAGAAATGAGGCAATTTTCTGAGAGGTCAAATCAGCCTAAATTTGATATGTGTAATCTTGCCATTACACATGCATATGACAGTGTTGACTCTGAAACAGTACAACATCTAGCCCTCCATGCGGTGATGCTTTATTCTGTGCCATTGTCACTGACAACAGGCTAAAATGCAAATGAGGGACCAAGTTCATTTAGCGGGCTTTAATTTGTTGCATGCCACATTTACTGTGTTACAATTAGTGTGCTACAAGACTCCCGTTAGAGAACTGAAAGACTTGATTCGCCTTACAGATGCGCACTGGAACATATGCAGTGATGTTGGGCTATGCCAGGGGTCCCCAATAGGCGGCCCGCGGGCCACGTCCGGCCCGTGACGGGTTGATCTATGGTCCGCGAGAATTTTTTGGAGAAATGCCAGAAGGAAATTTTTTTATTTCCCTACCAAAAAATAAATTTCTTAGTAAAAGTAAGACTAGTAATGTATCGAAAAATAGATGAAAAATCTGTTTAAATTATACCTGCAACGTATCGACACCAAAACAAACTAACGAACAACATGCTGCTGGAGGTTGAGTGGCCCGTGGTTTTAAAAGTGGCCCCGCTATGAAAAGTAATTGGGGACCCCTGGGCTATGCAAATAAAATTGACTTGACTTGGTGGCTGAAGAAACGTTTCATCTGCATTTTTCCCATCCTGCTGTCCTTCCTTCAGGAGCAGTGGGCCGCCCTTCCTTCGGCGCCCAGGGACCAGATCCAGGCGGACATCCATGAAGTGGTCAGGGATGGGAGGGGGAGAGTGTTCTGCACGTTTTTACTGGGGTTCTTTTAGATGGTGGCGGAAACCCATGTGAGCACGGGGATAACATGCAAACCCCACACAGAAAGGCCCTTAGTCAAGACACGACCCACCTCAGCATGAGGAGAACATGCGCAGTACACACAGACAGGCCTAGGGGGGACATTAAAACTGCCCCAGAGCCAACACCACCCCATGCTTGAGTCAAGCACCTTCTCGCTATGAGGCATCAGTGCACGCACTGCACCACCGTCATGTCACGGGGTAAAAGTCGCGGATTGTTAATTATTAACAATTATAATGGTACATTATGAAAGCAACAAGCCGAACATGATCTCTCTCTGTGTCACAGCATATGCGCCTCAATTTTATTACTTGTACTCTCTACCGGTTCTCCATGGAAATTAAAAAAAAAAACCTTTGGCTGTGTGGACAAACACAACATTTTGATAACTATTCAGAGTCCATCCATCATCTTAATCGCTTATCTTGCTCTCAGGGATGCTGGAGCCTATTCCAGCAGTCATCGGGCGGCAGGCAGGGGAGACACCCTGGACAGGCCGACAGGCCATCACAGGGCCCACACACCCATTCATTCCTAGGGACAACTTAGTACGGCCAGTTCACCTGACCTACATGTCTTTAGACTGTGGGAGGAAACCGGAGCCCTCGGAGGAAACCCACGCAGACACGGGGAGAACATGCAAACCTCACACAAAGGACGTCCCGGGATGACCCACCAAGGTTGGACTACCCTGGGGCTCGAACCCAGAACCTTCTTGCTGTGAGGTGACCGCGCTAGCCACCGTGCCGCCCCACTATTCAGAGTACTGTATATACTAAATGACAGCATATGAGAAACTGATTGATGTGCAGAATTCATTTTTTTATTTATGTGATATTGTCCTCAGATGGCAAAATTGCTGTGGCCCTGACCCGTCCCACACCCGACATTTTAATCCGGCCCACATACCGCGTGGAACAATGGCACTTGGGCGGTCCGCTCCTGTTTGCCAGATCTGGGCCAGAACCAAGCCATAGCAATGCCGCATGTGCCACATATTTGCCAGAGGTGGCCCATATTTGTTTTGTGATATTTTGGCCACATTCACAATTTACCAAACGGGCCACTTCAAGGTCACATCCAGATCACATGTTGCCCAGAGCACCGCATCTTTGCCAAAAAAGGCCCACCTTTGATTTGGCATATTTGGGCCATATTGCTATTATACATGTGGGCCACTTCAGGCTCACATCCATTTTGTCTGGGCCGGAAGAAGAAGGCCATCAGTGCCGCATCATTGCCTGAAGTGGCCCACATCCGGATGCCAATGAACTTTTCTATTAAGACTAAAATCTCCCTGCTGTTGAATTCAAAAGTTATCCTGACATCTTAACAAGAAACACCTGCATGCAATCCATTAATTAACTGTGATTGGATGAGGGCTGCGCGGGGATGCAATAAATACCTGCAGACATGCGGGTTAAGGTAGAGTAAGTGCGTTCGTGACAGTAGGGTTGTTGTGCACAACTATTGCCTTGTCTAGTGTGGATGCTTTGACAACAAAATGGCTTCTGGAATTCATTTGGGGTAAGTCTTCATTTGTAGTCTGAACATTTAATATCGTGCTTGTCGTTCTCGTTTTCTGACTTTGTTGCTTTTTATGTTCTGGACAGGTGCTGTCTGACTTTCTTATTGCTAGCAGAACATGTAAACTGTGTGAGGGAGCCAAAAGGTAAAGCTGAAAAATTGGCAGTTGCTAATCGCTCAGATCTAATGATATTAAGTCATAGTTGAGAGCACTTGTAAACTTGTATTCATTTTTTATTCTCAGCTGTTCAGTTGCAAAATGGCTTCTCACAAACTGTAAAAAGCCAAGATGATAGCAGCAGCTCTCCCCAGTTTGAATTCAGACAAGCCCTCGCAGTGCCAGGCTCAACTCTGAGTAAAAGCATCCATAGAGACAATGTAGTAAATCGTGCTCACAGCCAGGGACCTGCTACTAGTTCTAAAGCGCTTTCACATTTGAGTCTGAGGGAATTTCCTTCCTCCCTCTTTGCTCAGAGCAGCTACAACTCCGCTACAGCACAGAAGCCTAGCTGGCATGCAAGCTCCTCTCTGGTAAAGGAATCTAAGCCTCAAACACCAAAGCGTGCCTTTGACCTCTCGGAGAGTGCAAGTGCTATCAGCCCAAGGGTGAAGCAAAGTCAGCTCGATCTCGGTGGTTCACGCAAGTCTGAATCCAGCATGATGAGTACTGGACAGTCTGGGTCTAGCAATTCTATCTCTGTTCAGAATCCCTCTTATTCAACCTCCTATGGTCAGGGGTCAGGTAAGCTTAAACAAATTGGTGTTCTCCAAGGACGCTTCACTTCTGGTGGTGAAGTGTCAGGAAAAATTGGTAGTTCCCTTGGCCATCTGGATTCTCCTCAGGCAGCATCAAATCCCCTTGATGGCTTTGCTAGGATATATAGCATGGGTAGCTCTAGCCCAAGCAATGACCAGGCCAAAGGTGCACATAAGCTAGCAGGGCAGTCCTATGGTCAGGAGACAGGCAAGCTAACACAAATTGGTGTTCTCCAAGGACGCTTCACTTCTGGTGGTGAACTGTCAGGAAAAACGGGTAGTTCCCTTCACCATCGGGTTTCTTCACATCCCAGCCCTGTTCAGGCAGCACAAATACCCCTTCATGGCTTTGCAAAAGTATATAGCAAGGATAGCTCTGGCCCAAGCAATCACCCGGCCAACGGTGGCAACAAGCTCGACACTAAGAAGCCATATATCGGCTATGGCCAGTCCGCACAAGATTTCCCTTACTACAAAGGAGAAACTTCCAGACCCCTGCAGCCAAGGGGTTCAATGCTATCTAGCAGCCAGGGCCTCAGGTATCAACCCAGCTACACTGCCATTGAAGAAAAGCAGATCTTTAACCAGGGGGGTGATGCTGCTGCTCAAGTTTCTTTCCAGAGTGGGGGAGCCAGGAGCCCTGGCCAACAGTTAGCTCCTACAAAGACCCTTAACATCCCTGAACGCTACGGCGGCACTGCCATACGACGGCTCAGAGACCCGGTTCAGCCTGGTTCTAATGTCGGCAAACCACAACTCTATAAGCCCACCAGAACCTCCATCCAGCAGAGTGCAGCATATCCTCAGGGCCAGCTGCCACAAATGAAGAGCAAGTTGACCTTGCACTCCCTATATTGAGGCAAGTTCATTTTTCCTGTCACCTTAATCCCTTGTATTGGCTGGCTGACTTATCTATTTATCTTTTTTAGGTGCAGTGAGTGAAGATGCTTTCCAAAAGTTCACATTTTAAATTAAACTGAAATATCTTAAACTAAATGGTGTATGTGTGGCTTCATTTAAGTGACAAATGCGGAGTCTCGGTGCCATCTTGTGTTTAGTTGGTTGCACTACTTTTTTTTTTTTTTTGAAGTATTGAACTTGGGCCTTTCTGAAATCATGTTCCCCATGGTTTTAGGAGAGTGTCATTAACTGAACATTGCGATCAAGGATAGATTCAGAGATGCTTGCTAGACTACTCGGATCATGTACTGTACTTGATAGTGTGTGTGTGTGTGTGCTCAACAAAGAAACTGGAGAGCGTCTTGGTAAGGAGCATCACACCACATGGTAGTGTCATTGTGTGATCATGCAGACACAAACGGTGTTGGCAGGGGCCAGGGCTGTCTGGGAGCAGGAATGGCTTGTTCTTGATATTGCATCTCACATATGCACATGAGATTACACATTGTGTGTATTCACTGTCACTCCTCCCTCTAGTACAGTGTGGTATTGCTGTGAATTTATGAACATATGGTGAGGGGTTGCTTCGGCCTGACTATTAAGAAGTGCAAATGTTTTAGATCAACAAGGAGCGGTCTAATGTCATCAGCTTTATGCAGCCTTTGGCTTTCAAAACGCCATGTACGAAACTGATCGCTCACTTTAGAGGTGGGAGTACGGCAATTGCCTGAGAAGTCATTAAATCAGACTCCTATTTGTCACGTGCACTGGACTGTTTTTTTTTCTTGGACTGGCCATAAAAATGGCGAACGTTGCTAGGTTTGGTTTTCCATCAAGCAGAGTCTGAGCCCAACATGACAGATGGGCCTAATTTGCCTTGCATTGTAGTCTTACCATTACACATGTATATTATGTCGACTCAAACGGCAGATTAAATGTTTTATCCTGTGCCAATCTTGCCACTGATAGTCTAAATGCAAATGAGAGAGTTTATTGAACAGGCTGTAATTTGTCGTTATGCATGCTCAAAAATCCAGGTAAGGAAATCAAAGAAAGTTGAATCGGTTCATCTGGGTATGCTCATTGACAGTTCATCACTTATCTAAGTGACCTCTTCAGTCTCAACGGAAGAGTGACGATTCTTGTCACTGACAAGTCTAAATGCAGGTGAGAAACCAAGTTTGAGTGGGCTTTATTTTGTTGCGTGGCACATCAAGGTTTACTGGATTATAATTACATTGTGCTTAATGACTCCCATTAGAGAACAGAGAGGCTTACAGCCACACTCATGCAGAAAGTGGTGGCTGAAGAAATGTTGCAAATTTTTCCCATCCTGCTGTCCTTCCTCCAGGAGCAGTGGGCAGCCCTTTCCTTCGGTGGCCAGGGACCAGTTCCGGGTGGACATCCATGTCGTGGTCGGGGATGGGAAAGGAGAGGGTTCTGCATGTTTTTACTGGGGTTCTTTTTCATGCTGGGGGAAACCCATGTGAGCACGGGGATAACGTGCAAACCCCACACACTCCCTAGTCAAGAAACAGCCCACTTAAGAACGAGAACATGCGCAGACAGACTACGCACGGTCATTGCACACCGACAGGCCGGGGGAGAACATTAAAACTGCCGCAGTGCCAACACCGCCCCATACTTGAGTCAAACCGAAACCCTTCTTCCTATGAGGCATCGGTGCAAGCACTGCACCAGGGTGCTACTATTAGTGTCATGGGGTAAAACGTGAACAATGGTAACAAGAGCAACAGGCCGAACATGATCTGTCATACCGAATGTAGAGATTAGAAGTTCGAGTGACGCATTGGATCTTGGAGTTGTTCAATTTTATTCTACCCTCGTAGAGTAATAGTTCTCCATCCAATTGGGAGGGGGGGGGCCTTTAGTTGTGCAGACACAAAACTAAATTTGGTAAACATTCAGAGTGCTGCATATAAATGGCAGCGTCTGAGAAGATGACCGATGTGAAGAATTCCTTTTTGTGATTTAGCGCGTCATACTGTCCGGCGAAAAACTGTAAGACTGGACAAACAGCCGCAAACGTTTTTTCCTTCTTCGTCTTGTTTATTGGCGGTTGGCAAACAACGACTTAAAGCCTCACCGTCCCCAACTGGAATGGAGTGTGAACCAGAATATCTATTTACTTAAAAAATTTAAAAAAAAAACCTCATATCTTCTCCAATTCAATCAAACTAGTTATTCTAAAATTCTATAATATCTACCCATTTCCTGAGTTAAAACCTCCCTGCTGTTGAATCCCAAGTTATCCTGACATCTTAACAAGAAACACCTGCATGCAATCCATTAATTAACTGGGATTGGATGAGGACTGCATGTCGATGCAATAAATACCTGCAGACATGCAGGTTAAGGTATGGAGTAAGTGGGTTCATGACAGTAGGGTTCTTGTGCACATCCGTTACCTTATCTAATGTGGATGCTTTGCCAATGAAATGGCTTCTTGGATTCATTTGGGGTAAGTCTTCAGCTGTAGTCTAGCTGTTAAATACATGCTTGATGTTCTTTTTCTGACATTGATGCTTTTCATATTCTGGGCAGGTGCCTTCTGGATTTCTCTTTGCTAGCAGAATATGTAAGCTGTGTGTGGGACCCAAAAGGTAAAGCTGAAAAATTGGTAGTTGTGATCACTCCGATTTAGTGATATTATCACTTGTAAACTAATGGGGGGGTTCAGTTGCAAAGTGACTTCTCACAAACTAAACAAAAAGACAAGATGATAGCAGCAGCTCTCCCTAGTTTGAGTTCAGACAACCCCTCGCAGTGCCAGACTCAACTCCGAGTAAAAGCATCCATGGAGAGACTGTAGTAAATCGTGCTCACAGCCGGGGACTCGCTGCTGATTCTAAAGCTCGTTTAGTTAAGTCTGAGGGAAAAAAAATTTCTCCATCTTTGCTCAGAGCAGCTACAGCACAGAAGCCTAGCTGGCACACAAGCTCATCTCTGGTAAAGGAATCCAAGCCTCAAAAAACAAAGCGTGTCTTTGGCCTCAGATTACCGGTGGAAGTGCTATCACTCCAAGGGTGAAGTCAAGTCAACTTGACCTCAGTGGTTCACACAAGTCTAGTTGTCCAGCACGATACGTACTGAACAGTCTGGGTCTAGCAATCCGATCTCTGTTCAGAATCCCTCTACGGTAACTTATTTCACCTCAACCTCCCAGTCTACCCTGCCGACTGGGAGATTGGAGGTGGCCCAAGCAATCACCAAGCCAACGGTGGCTACAAGCTTAACTTTGAGGCCATATGTCTGCTATGGCCAGGCTGCACCAGATTTCCTTTATTACAAAGGAGAACCTTCCAGCCCCCTGCAGCCAAAGAGTTCATTGCTATCTATCAACCAGGGCTTCAGGTATCAACCCAGCTACACTGTCATTGAAGAAAAGTAGATCTTTAACCAGCGGGGTGATGTTGCTTTCCAGACTGGGGGAGCCAGGAGCACTAGCCAACAGTTTGTTCCAATGAAGACCCTTAATATCTCTGGATACTATGGTGGGACTGCCATTCGTCGGCTCAGAGACCCGATTCAGCCTGGTTCTAATGTCGGCGAGCCCACCAGAACCTCCATCCAGCGGAGTGCAGCGTATCATGAAGAGCAAGTTGACTTTGCACTCAAAACATTAAGCTAAATTTTTTTCCCCCACCTGAATCGCTTGTACTGGTATTTCTGTTTAGGTGCAGTGACTGAAGATGCCAGAACTATCTTGAGACCAACCGAAAGACCTCCATAGCCTTCCCAAACTACTCCCACACCTGAGGTTTGCTTCCGCAGCCCTTCTGGTACCTGTCTGCTGCTTCAGGAGACCTCTGGGCCAACCAAGGCCGCCTCCTTCAGCCTGACGGCTTCTCTCATCACACCAGCGGTTGCTGTCTTGACAGGCACCGATGACCTTATGACCACAGCTCCTGCCTGCAATACAGGCTTTGAACATGGCCCACTCAGACTCCATGTCCCCAGCCTCCCTCCGGATACATGAGAATTTATTCCGGAGGTGGGAGTTCAAGACTTCACAGATGGGCGGGGGGGGGGGCTCAGCCCGAAGTTCCCAGTTCACCCTCACTACACGTTTGGGTTTGCCAGGTCTGTCCGGTGTCCTTCCCCGCCATCTGATCCAACTCACCACCAGGTGGTGATCAGTTGACGGCTCTGCTCCTCTGTTCGCCCGAGTGTCCAAAACATAGGGTTGCAAATATGATACAACAGTCTATCATCGATCTTTGGCCTAAGGTGTTCTGGTACCAAGTACACTTATGTTCGACCTGGTGCTTTATGGCCATTCCTCACAGCCCCCCCCCAGCAGAACTGTACAGTCCTGAGGCGGAGCCCTATTCAGGACACCACCCATAGACTCCAAGAAGGCCTGATATGCCAAACTGCTATTCAGTGCATAAGCACACAACAGCCAGAGCCCCAGCGACTCGCAGTCGTGACCCTCTCATTCTCTGGGGAGAACTCCAACATCGTGCCGCTCAACCTGGGACTTATGATTATCCTGTCACCTTGGCCAACTCAGGAAAAGTAATGAGTTCAGCCCCTCAAGGAATTTGGTATCGGAGCTCATGCTATGTGTGGACGGAAGTCCAACTACCATTGCCTGAGCGGTGACATTCCAATCTGCAATGCCGGAAGTCGGCACGCCCCAGTCCCCGCATTTGTCTGCCGCCCGGCTTGCATTGTGCCCTACCCAAAAGCTCGTCCACGGGGTGGTGGCTCCATGTTTTCGTGCTGGGCCCGGCCACCAGACGCTCACTGGTGAGCTCCCTTCCCAGGTCTGGCTCCAGGACGTGGCCCAGGTTTCCCTTTTCCCGAGCGAGGCGCTGTAGTTTCTTGGGAATCGCTTAGTCCGGCCCCTCCCCCTGTGACCAATTTGTCTTGGGAGACCCTACGAGGGGCTATTGATCACGGGGACACACAAACCTCTCCAGCACGTTAAGGTGAAGATTCTCAGAGGGGACCGGAGGGTGTGCTCCAATTGTTGGGGCATCACATTGCTGAGAAACTCTCTACTTTAGGGTGCTGGAAAGGAGGCTCCGACCGATTGTCCAACCACGGATCCAGCAGGAACAATATGGATTCTGTCCTGGCTGTGGAACAACTGACCAACTCTTTGCCCTTGAAGTGCTGGGGGGGGGGGGCATGGGAGTTTGACCAGCAACTCTACATGTGGAGTTGGAGAAGGCTTACGACTGTGCACTCTGTGGGAGGTACTGCGGGGGTATGGGGTACCGAGGCAGTTGCTACAAGCCATCCGGTCCTTGTATAACCAAAGTGAGAGCTGTCCACATTTTTGGCACAAAATCAAACACTTTAGGTGGATGTCGGACTCCGCCAAGGTTGTCCCTCGTCTCCAATTCTGTTTGATATTTATGGGCAGTATCTCCAGGCTCAGCCAAGAGTGAGGAGTATGTCCGTTTTGGGAACCTCAGAATTGCATCTCTGCTCTTAACAGATGTGGTTTTGTTGGCTTCATCAGCATGCACTGGGGCGGTTTGCAGCTGAGTGAAATGGCCGGGATGAGAGTCAGCACCTCCAAGTCTGATGCCATGGTTCTCTACCGGAAAACGGTGGATTGTTCCCTCCCGGTTGGGGATGAGTTGTTGCCTCAAGTGAAGGAGTTCAAGTATCTCGGGGTCTTGTTCACGAGTGAGGGTAGGATGGAGCAGGAGATTGACAGGCGGATTGGTGAAGTAATGCGGACGTTGTGGTGAAGGAGCTGAGCTGGAAGGCAAAGCTCTCAATTTACCTGTCAATCTTCGTTCCAACCCTCACCTATGGTCATGAGCTTTGGGTAGTTACCGAAAGGGTGAGCTCGCGGATACAAGCAGCTGAAATTAGTTTCCTCCGTAGAACTCGCTGGAGGGAGTACATGTCCAATCTGGCCTGAGAACGCCTTGGGATCCTATAGAAGGAGCTGGGGAGAGGGACATCTGGAGTGCCCTGCTTGGCTTACGGCCACCGCGAGCCAACCCCAGAGAAGTGGCTGAATGCATGAATATGCTTTACAAAGATTCAGAAATATTTAAACTAAATGGTGTCTGGCCTACACTGATGAAAATGAGTAGGGGGGGGGAGAGGAAGAAGCCATGCGAGAGAAGTTATTGGCTCAAGGGCATGACCCCAAGGTACCGAACAGTCCAAGAATCTACAAATGAGATGAATGGAAAACTAGTGTTTCATCTCGGATGTTCAGTGTTTTGTTTTGAAACGCTATTCTCTTAACTTGTTTAAAGACTTTTTTACATAAAAAGGCTTTTAGTTTTAGTACTTCTATTTGAATTTACTGTTGAAACGGGTCCACTTGGCTTCTCCATAGATGTGTACACTTTTATTTTAATCTGTGACAGCGCTTTGGAATTGTACAGTAAGTGCTTTATAAATGGTATAATTAAATATGTTGTTTTACTACATATTCATCTATAATTGGGGCAGCGCAGTGGTTAGTGTGGTCGCCTCACAGCAAGAAGGTCCTCAGTAGTCGGGTGTGCTCTGGTTTCCTCCCACAGTTAAAAGACACGCAGGTCAGCTGAATCGACCACACTAAATTGTCCCTAGGTGTGAGTGTGATGGCCTGGCAGCCTGTCCAGGGTGTCTCCCTGCCTGCTGCCCAATGACTGCTTGGATAGGCTCCAGCATCCCCACGACCCTGAGAGCAGGATAAGCAGTTTGGATAATGGATGGATGGGATGCTATGTCTGGATTCATTCAAAAGGCACTCATGCAGAGTATGGGTGCCATCCTCTGTTTAATTGGTTGCACTACTGGCTATCAGACTATTTGACTCAGTCGAGTGTCTTTTTTTTTTAATGCAACCCCCTGAACACCAGTGACTTTTTTTTCAGGTTTGAAGAGCACTGAATTTCAAATATGTAACATAAATGTAGTCTTAATAGAGCAGTTTGTCAGTTGTAATACATACAATGAAATTTACTCTGTACATGTAACCCATCCTACCTGTGTAGCGAGTGGGCAGTACCCGGGGATCAACTCTAGTTAGTAGTACTTCCTATTACCTTGGTCAGTGGCACAGAAAGGATCCATGTTACCATTGGTTTCAGGACGGTGTCATTAACGCTGCGATCAAGGACAGATTCATAGCATACGTGCCAGACTACTGAGGAGAATACATTGTACTTGATTGGTTTAGTGCGTGTGTGCAAGAAATTTAAGAGGATCATCTTCAGAGGGTGAATCGATCTTCATCTCCCACAGTCCAAAGACTTGTGGGTCAGGTGAATCGGCCGTACTAAATTGTCCTTAGGGGGGTGTGTGTGTCTCGGCTCTGTGATGGCCTGGCGGGCCTATCCAGGGTGTCTCCTTGCCTGCCGCCCAATGACTGCTGGGATAGGCTCCAGCATCCCCCCCGACCCTGAGAGCAGGATAAGCGGTTTGGATGATGGATGGATGAATCCTCATAGGGAGCATCGTGTGGTGCTCCGGGAGCAGGGATGGCTAACGTTATTGATGTCACATGTGCAAATAAAATTGCGTGTATTCACCGTGTGTGTTACTCAAGGCTGTATTAGTAGCCCCAGGGGCCCCTGGGCACTGAAACTCGTACGCCTGCCTCCCACACACAAACCACGCCCGCCCCATGCCACCCACCGCAGCCATTAAATCCCACCTTAATTATTTTGAGCTTCTAGTCAAGCTGGCATGTCAAATCCACCAGACCATAATCGCACACTTATTGCTCAAAGGCTGAATAACCAGTCTAGCTGAGCAGGTATGCCTATACAGTTCAATAGACCAAGTACTGCCATTTCACTCACAAATCACAAGACAAGGAAACAATGGATTACATCATCCCAAGGCAGGGTATGACTCTAGACTATGGCAATATTTGTGTTCATGGAAAACTACCCAAGCAGACAGCACACCAGCTATTACTGACACATAATAATGTGACTGACCAGTACTAGGCTTACAACAACGCCATCCTAAGGTCATCACACAGCACAGCTGAATGCAGGTTTCCAAATAAGGCTCACCAGGCAGCTTCACACAGAACTGCAAAAGCCAACGTATAATGAGCTGGACAAACTGACTCCAACACAATATAGCAGCATCACACACCAGTGACGCAATACACGTTATACAAACAGCCTATCAAATGAGCTCAACCACAAAATATTCTAACGTGCATGGATAAGAAGGCACGCTGGCCGCTGGCTGGCGGATCTGACCCTTTAGTCGAGCGGTTAGCGATGTCTCCTGCGGTGCGGGCGATACGGGTTCGCTTCCCGGCCGCGGCACTTCCTGTGGTTGCGTTATCCCCCGAATTCGCTACAATATACAGAAACACACAATCACGACGGATACTCCTCGATGCACAGACAGCCGAATCAAACGGGTTTTACCTTTAGAAGTTCTTCTTTCTTGACTTTTTCTTTGCAAACTCTGTGATCAAGTCCTCAAATTCCAGCGGTGCGTCACTGCAACCGACGGTAGACGCTTCCAGGCTAGCGCTACTGCTAGCTAAATGTAAACTACTAATAAGACACGTTAGCCCCTAGCTAACGGGTCAGACCCTTTAGCCGAGCGGTTAGTGACGTCGCCTTGTGGCGCAGTACACGCCGTATCGAATCCCGCACCGGGCAAGAAAATAACCGGTTACACTAGGAACTAGCCCGACATCCGCCGTCGAAATGCCCTCTTTTTCACTTTGTTTACATTTTGTTTTTTTGAAAAGGCTTCTCATTATTGGGACTTTTCAAAATTGTGCTCGCCTCTTTCACTTTCCTTTCTTTCTTCTGGCAGCCCCGCTGGGCTTTTGGGTAACGCCGTCCATTTTCTGCTGCTTGGCAAGTTTTCCCGCGCACGTCTCGCTGGTACAACCTACCTGACAGTGGGTCACGTAAAAATTAATTCCGCTGTTTTTAACCTCGACTTGGCTTGAGAAAAACTGATCTTGAATCTGTGCAGCGTAAGCCACGCCCCCCCCGCTCTCTATGCCCGCCCACCTTTGACCGTTAGCCAATCTACACAGTGTATTGCCGCTTGCTCACCAGTCACCGCTTGCTCAGCCATCTCACCAGCATAATAATCAATCGTGAGAGTTCATTTTCATGGAAACCACTTTTATTTTTATTTGATTGGATAGTTATCAAGAGAATGGGTCAAGTTGTGTGTCGTTTCTTTGGATCTCGACATAACAAATAAATGCATACTCCCCCCCCCCCCCCATCTCGGAGGGCTCTTTTGCGCTCAGGGGCCCCTGAGCATGTGCCCAGGTTGCCCATAGGGTACAGTTGGTACAATACGATACAGTTGACAATGCGAATTTATGAACATGATAGCAACTTAAAATGTAAAGTTGGAAAAAATGACCGAGTGTTGCTTCAGGCTGAATGACATTAAACAGTACAAGTGTATGTTTTTTTTTCTATATTAAAGAATAGTTATTCAATTTCAGATTTATGCAAGTTTTGGCTTTCAAAGCTCCATTTACAAAGAATTGATGGCATCAAGGATTATTTTAGAGGGGGGGGGATTGTCTGAGAAGTCATTAAATCAGACAATTCGTGAGCTGCCCTACAATTATCATTCTTCAAGAGTAGCCGTACAAAAGCGATCCTAGCCAAATGTCTTCTTCTGTTATTTTATCAAGCAAATAGAATTTTAGCCCAACACGACAGTTCCGGCGGCCTGTCCAGGGTGTCTCCCCGCTTGCTGCTCGGTGACTGCTGGCAGAGGCTCCAGCATCCCTGGGTAAGGATAAGCGCTTTGGATGATGGATGGATGACAGGGCCCAATTTGCCTTCCATTGTTTGTAATCTTAACATTGCACGTGTATATTATGATATGGACTCTGAAGCACATCTAATCCTACATGCAATGGTCTTTTATTCTGCGCCGTTCTCGTCACTGATAACGGCGTAAATGTTGCACGTCGCATCTAGCTTTACTGCATTATAATTACAGTGTGCTATGAGACCCCCATTAGAGGAGAGAGAGACTTTGTCTTACAGTTACACACTGGAGAACACACACACATGCAGGGAGTGGTGGCTGAAGAAATGTTCCATCTGCATTTTTCCCATCCTGCTGTCCTCCCTCCAGGGGCAGCCATCAGCAGTGGGCAGCCCTTTCCTTCGGCGCCCAGGGATCCATGTCGTGGTCAGGGACAGGGCAGGAGAGTGTTCTGCACGTTTTTACTGGGCTTCTTTTTGATTTTGGAGGAGACCCATGTGAGCACGGGGATGACATGTAAAGTCCACACGGAAAGTCAAGAAACAAGCCACCTGAGCATGAGGACAACATGCAGAGTACACACAGACCGTCACCGCACACTGACAGGCCTGGGGAGAACATTACAACTGCCCCAGTGCCAACACCACCCCATGCCCGAGTCAAACCTGGAACCTTCTCGCTATGAGGCATCAGTGCAAGCACTGCCCCAGGGTGCCGCCATTAGTGGCACGGGGTAAAACAAGAGCAACAGGCCTAGAAGGATCTCTCTCTGTCATGACAAACGTAGAGATTGAAAGTACCAGTGATGCAGTGGGTCTTGGAGTTCCTCAATTTTATTCTACCATTGTACTCTACTAGTTCTCCATTCATGGTGGGGAGGGGGGACTTTAGTTGTGTAGACAAAGGAACATTTGATAACTATTCAGAGTGCTGTATACAAATGACAGCATCTGAGAAGCTGACCAATGTGAAGAATTCGTTTTTGTGTTTTTGTGTGTGCGATGTTGTCAGGGGGGAAAACTAAGAGTAAACAAACAGCAATGAACTTTTCTGTTGAGGCACAAAAAAACAAACAAACACGCAATCTCCCCTCTTCTTCTTTTCCCCTTCCTCCTCCTCCTCCTCCTCCTTCTTCTTCTTCTTAAAATTTATTTGCAGTTGGCAACCAACAACTTTGTGCCTTACCGCCACCAACTGGAGTGGAGTGTGTACCAGAATGTCCATTTACTAAAAAAGAAAAGAAAAAGACTCATATCTTCTCAGTCAAACTAGTTATTCTAAGATACTGAAATAAAATTATATAACACTAATTTCCTGAGTTAAAATCTCGCTGCTGTTGAATCCCAGAGTTATACTGACATTTTAACAAGTAACACCTGCATGCCATCCATTAACTATCTGTGATTGGATGAGGGCTGCATGTCGAAGCAATAAATACCTGCAGACCTGCAGGTCAGGGTATGGAGTGAATGGGTTCATGACAGTAGACCTGGTGTGAGCAGCTATTGCCTTATCTAGTGTGGATGCTCTCATACAATAAAATGGCTTGTGGAATTAATTTAGGGTAAGTCTTCATGTGTAGGCTAAATATTTAATGTGTTTGTTGTTGTTTTCTGACCTTGTTGCTTTTTATGTTCTGGACAGGTGCTTTCTGACTTTCTCTTTGCTAGCAGAATATGTTAACTGTTAGTGGGAGCCAACAGGTAAAGCAGGGAACTTAGTGGTTTATCCTTAGGGGGTGTAGAGCTTAACTCATAGTGGACATCACTCAACTGCTTTGTTTTTCTGTGGCAAAGTGGCTTCTCACAAACTGCACAAAGACGAGATGATGGCAGCAGCTCTCCCCGGTTTGAATTCAGACAAGCCCTCACCGTGCCAGGCTCTTTAAGTAAAAGCATCTGTAGAGAGAAGGTAGTAAATCATGCTCTGGGCCAGGAACCTGCTACTGGTTCTAAAGCTCTTTCACATTTGAGTCTGAGGGAATGTCTTTGCTCAGAGCAGCTACAACTCTGCTACAGCACTGAAGCCTAGCTGGCGTGCAAACTCATCTCTGGTAAAGGAATCCAAGCCTCAAAAACCAAAGCGTGTCTTTGGCCTCTCAGAAATGTCAAGTGCTATCAGCCCAAGGGTGAAGCAAAGTCAGCTTGATCTCGGTGGTTCACGCAAGTCCGAGTCCAGCATGACACGTACGGGACAGTCTGGGTCTAGCAAGCCTATCTCGGTTCAGACTCCTTCTAGGGGAATTTACTCAACCTCTCAGTCTGCAGGCTAGTGCTATGGTCAGGGGTCAGACGAGCTAAAACAAATTGGTGTTCTCCAAGGACGCTTCACTTCTGGTGGTAAAGTGTTGGGGAAAATTGATAATTCCCTTGGCCATCTGGATTCTCCTCAGGCAGCACAAATGCCCCTTGATGGCTTTTATAAAGTATATAGCAGGGATAGCTCTGGTGCAAGCAATCATTAGGCCAACAGTGCACAGAAGCTAGCAGGGCAGTCCTATGGTCAGGAGACGGGCAAGCTAAAACAAATTGGTGTTCCACAAGGACGCTTCACTTCTGGTGGTGAAGTGTCAGGAAAAATGGGTAATTTTCTTCACATCCTAGCCCTGTTCAGGCAGCGCAAATGCGCCTTCCTGGCTTTGCAAAAGTATATAGCATGGGTAGGTCTGGCCCAAGCAATCACCAGGCCAACAGTGGCTACAAGCTCGACACTGTGACGCCACATGTCGGCTATGGCCAGTCTGCACAGTATTCCCTTTACTACAAAGGAATACCTTGCAGCCAAAAAACTCAGTGCTATCCAGCAGCCAGGGCCTCAGGTATCAACCCAGCTACACTGCCATTGAAGAAAAGCAGTTCTTTGGCCAGAGGGGTGACACTGCCTCTGCAGCTCAAGTTTCTTTCCAGACTGGGGGAGCCAGGAGCCCTGGTCAACGGTTCGCCCCTACAAAGACCCTTAACATCCCTACACAATATGGTGGCACTGCCATACGTCGGCTCGGAGACCCGGTTAAGCCTCTTTCTAATGTCAGCTCATCGAGCCCACCAGAACCGCCGTCCAGCAGAGTGCAGTGTATCAAGAGGGCCACAGCTAAAGAGCAAGTTGGCTTTGCAGTCAAAATATTGGGGCAAATTCTTTTTTTTCTTTTTTTTTTATTCCCCCCTTGTCACCTTAATCCCTTGTGTTGGTTGCCTGACTAATTTCTTACTTTTTAGGTGCAGTGAAGATGCCTTCCAAAGGTTCAGATAAATATATTTTTAAACTAAATGGTATGTGTTTGGTTTCATTTAAAAAAAAGTGTCTCGTGCCAGCTACTGTTTAATTGGTTGCATATTTGACCCAGTCGAGTTGACTGCTGGGGGGGGTCCAAGTGGGTTGTCTTGTGCTCGGGCATGTGGGGTCCTTTGCTGCCTTTTTTTTTTTTTTTTAAATCCAAGCGTAAAACCAATCGACTCTGTGCTTAACTTGGTCCACGGGCTTCCGGTTTCTACTGCAGTGGTCATAACAATTTCCTGTTTGTTGGCGTGTGTGCTATTGGCAATGCAATGGAGCATGTAACTTGATATATGCAGCTTTAAATCCCTTTGCTGGTAGGTGCAGGTGAACGGTCGTCGACAATTCTGTGCATGTT
Source organism: Lampris incognitus (assembly GCF_029633865.1). NCBI lineage: Eukaryota > Metazoa > Chordata > Actinopteri > Lampriformes > Lampridae > Lampris > Lampris incognitus. Next base: position 10,451,515 of record NC_079228.1, on the reverse strand, counting down.
GACATTTATCCATGGCAAATCTTGCAAGGATCGCGAAAAATGTGCCGTTAACGCACGCCAACAAACGGGAAACTGGTTGACCGCTGCAGTAGAAACCGGAAGTCGGTGGACTACAGTTATGCAGAGTCGCTTGGTTCCGTGTTTGACCCAGTCGAGTGACTACTGGGTTTTTTTTAAGTGGGTTGTCTTGTGCTCAGGTCCTTTGCTGCCTATTTAAAATAAAAATCAAGCTTAACTGTAAAACCCATTTACATTGTCGGGTTGAATTTTGAACCAAGTGAAAGGAAACCAGGGTTTAAGCGGGACTTAACCAGTCACTGGCGGCTGCGCGTGCTTATCAACTAGCGGGTAACACTTTAGTATGGGGAACATAAACAATAACTTAATTACTAGTGAATTAGTACCAATGTAACCGGCTAATTTCTTGCCCGGTGCGGGATTTGATACGAGGTGTACTGCGTCACAAGGCGACGTCACTAACCGCTCGGCTACAGGGTCAGACCCATTAGGTAGGGGCTGACGTGTGTTAGTAGTAGTTTACAGTAATGATGTCACTTTAGTATGGGGAACATATGCTAAGTAACAAAAACTTAATTTACAGTAATTTAACACTATGAACACTTGTAGTTTTGTCTTTTGTTATGTAAGAACAGACCATATTCATTAAGTGTTAGTAAGGGAGAATAACTCTTCTTGTGGTACTACCACCTTATAAAGGCCATACTAAGCAAAGCATATTGAGATGGTACTACTAATAAGCAATACTTCTGAGGTTATAGAGGGAAAACTCATAGTTAATGGCTTACTGGTTGCATAATAAGGCCATGCAGAATAAGGCATTGAGTACGTAATAATGACCAATGAAGAGCCAATATCTTGCTAATTTGCATGCTAATAAGCACCTCATTAATGGTGACTAAAGTGTTACCCACTAGCGTTTTAACACTAAGCGTTATCCAGTAGTTCCCGAACTGCAAATATGGAGCCTACCGGACTTGGGCGGTGGACGGCGCCTTTAAGCGTGACGTCACCCGCGGGCCGAGCGTCGCGCTTCCACCTTGACGGTCAGGTGGACGCGCGTTCGGATAGCAACGCCTGGCGTTTCCTTTCAGCCATATTAGCGTTGGGAACAATGAGGCGAGACGCGCGCGCCCTTCCGCGGACCAAACCACGCTGTTCCTGCAGCCGTGTGGCGAACACGCAGCCCGACCGCGTCATGTGAGGAAGGTTAGTGGACCCCCAACACCCCCCCCCCACCCCCAATGGAGGACCGAGCAATGAGCGGGGTCTGCGTGGCATCCGTTCACCTGCTGCATATGAGAGCCAACTCCTGTCTGGCGATTTAGAGAAGGACTCGTCGTGATCGTGGCCTCGTTTGACTGGGGGATCGCTTCGTCTTAGACCGTTTGTAACGTCGGTCGATTTATTGCCGTTATTCCATCTCGAATGCACGTGCGCGCACGGCCGTGTTCGGTGCGCGCGCGCAGTAGAGGACGGCCTGGACGTGGTGGTGACGTCATCGGCGGAACCAGCCGGGCAGCTCCGTGTTATGCTTTCGTTTCGGCTCAGACTAGCGGCGGGGGGGGGGTAACGAAATTATATGCATATGTTTTGACTTCATACCTCCAAGTTCGTAATAGAGCGGTGTTTTGGGGGGGGGGGGGTGACAATTTGTGCCGTTCAATGAAAGTTTGAAAAAGTATCAGTAATGTAGACGGTGTTTCTCAACCCAGTCCTCAAGGACCCCCTATCCTGCAGATTTGCATTGTAACCCTGCATAGGTAGCCCTGCTTGTACTTACTCGACCAGTCATCTCATAGCACTTCATTATGCAAGGTGTGCAAACTCAGACTTTCGTTGCTGATTGGTTGAATAACTACGAACAGGTACCTATTCAGGATTGCAAAGAAAATCTGCAGGATAGGGGGTCCTTGAGGACTGGGTTGAGAAACACTGAGATATGATGTCACTCATGTCACTCAGAGATAGACAAACAGATGGTCAGATAGCTAAACAGATGGGTAGATGGATGGAAAGACTGGAGCTGCTTCACTGAGAGTAAATTGATGGAAAGCGTTTAAAGGTGATTGGACAAACTCGCAGAGGGGTCTGTGAGGATGAGAGGAGATTTTCAGGTTCAGAACTGACAACTCTGCATATGGGGGGGGGGAGAGACTTCATTGCTTATTGCAACAAGGCTGGGGTTCTCCAGCACTGGGGATGTTTAGAGACCTCATCGCCGTAAGGCAAATTTGTGGTATTGGGCTATACAGATAAAATGGACTTGACTCAAACAGTCCATTAAGTTGAGAAACTGCATCATTTTGCTGTAAAACAGCCTTTAAGACCAGCAAATGGAAACGTTTAAGTTATAGCTACCGCAATGTTATGATAACCAAAATCCTGGACGATGTCTCGTCCCGTGTTGTTGCCGAGCTCTAGGGTATTAATTTCATCTCGAGGACAATAGTTTAATTTCAGGTATACTTTCAAATCTTGTCATTTTAGGTTTTCTTTGGCAGATTGACGTATGGTTGCTTTAACTGATTCCATCCACATGTGTACTGTCTCAGATCTTGGATCCAATAAGCTATGCTTACCAGCAGCACTGGGAGCCAGAGACACTGTTCAGGGCCCGGTCTCTCCCAGTACAGCGGCCAGTCCACGTACGAGGAGCGGTGCGTCGACCCGCTGGACGATTGGACGGAAGCAAAGACCGTCCAAACATCCCATCTAAAAGATGTCCGTGCACAGGAGCCCGAGACCCTTGGCTTCATTCCTGGTTCAGCAGACGCTACAGCTGGGGCCCAATCCTGTGCCCCCTGTGGCTCCCATAAAAGATGCAGGGGTTTTGTGTGCAGCGTCCTGACATGTGGTCTATACCGGGTCTGCCTGAACGCCAACCTCCTTCCGTGCCTGGTGCCCATTGAGCGATATCCAGATGAACGGGCCAAGGTCAGCCTGCAAGCCGTGAACGCAGGAGACGCCAAGGAGGAAGAGGAGGAGGACGCAGGCTGGCTGGAGGATCTCCATATCGGCGGGGTCAAAGTAAACAGTCAAAGACTGGACCTGGTTGTGGTGACCGAAGCTCTGCCTCATGGGTCTCTGCCCAGAGGTCAGGAACGGCTAACCACCTATGAGTCCGTGAGTTACGACGACTGGGAAGACGGGGACGGGGACGTGGACTCCCTGATCACCAAGAAACTACTGGACCTCTACTCCGAGTACCAGATCGAGGAGCTGGCCAGGTGCACGTCAGACTCTGTGTTTCTGAAGAAGACCAACGAGATCAACCAGCTGATCAGCTCCCTGGCGGAGGAGCACAAGCTGGGCGAGCAGGAGGCGGAGTGCCGGCTAGTGCGCGGCATCATCCGCATCAGCACGCGGAAGAGCAAGAAGAGGAGGCCGCAGTACGTGAGGGCCCAGACGACGCTGTCGGACAGCGGCAATGAAACCATGAGAGACAGTGATTCTTATTCGTTCAGCAACAACAGTAAGTTCGGCGTCGCATGTCCTTTGAGCTTCTTAACTTCGGTAAACGGTGCCTTTTGGTGTCATCGTCTGGTTATAATGCACACGCCAGCGGTGCTGATATTTTGTCGTTGTTTGAGAATTTGCCTCATGAGAAAATCCTCAAGAGTGGCTTTTCCGTCAGCTGTTGACCTTTTGTTGCCTTATTCCCACAAGATGACTACAAGTCAAATCCAAACATCCAGATATCGGAACAGACGCACTCTGACGTGTACGCCAGGAAGATGAGGACAAACAATGAAGGTAAGATTCGGACTCTCACGGTGAAGGATGTGTTCACCCGCATTCTGCTGTTCGTAATGGGTTTTGGGTTGGAAAAGACGGCGGTGTGATTTCAAGGCGAGTCTGGGGATCGTCCTCTAAAGTGAACGAAGGTTTCACCACCTCTGTCTCTTAGTACTGGAGCTAGATGCCTGGCTTTGTGTTGTATGTGGCATATCGCCTGATTTGCGTTCTCGTATACATTTGTGACTCTTAACGGCACGATTCACTGGTTTGGTGGTCATTGGGGGATATTTTCTGCTCGACTAAGACACGGCTACTGTTAGGATGAAAACTCCCCCCCTCTGGTTGGCAAGGCCGGTGTATCCAACATTACTACACAATGTTCTAGAGTAACTAATTGGAGTTGCTGTGCATCTAGCAGAGGTGGGAGTAAATGCGTTATGAATGTCTGTCTATGGTAACAGGCGGCACGGTGGCGCAGTGGTGGGTGCGGTCGCCTCACAGCAAGAAGGTCCTGGGTTCGAGCCCCGGGGTAGTCCAACCTCGGGGGTCGTCCCGGGTCGTCCTCTGTGTGGAGTTTGCATGTTCTCCCCGTGTCTGTGTGGGTTTCCTCCGGGGGCTCCGGTTTCCTCCCACAGTCCAAAGACATGTAGGTCAGGTGACTCGGCCATACTAAATTGTCCATAGGTATGAATATGTGTGTGTGTGTGTGAGATGGTCTGGCGGCCTGTCCAGGGTGTCTCCCCTGCCTGCCACCCAGTGACTGCTGGGATAGGCTCCAGCATCCCCACGACCCTGAGAGCAGGATAAGCGGTTCAGATAATGGATGGATGGATGGATGGATGGATGGATGGATGGATGGATGGATGGATGGATGGGTGTCTATAGTAAAATAAAGTTGCCGTCATGTTCCTGCAGCCACGCTGTGGTGATGCATACTTTATGACGTGGCACAGACTCCCGCTGGAGGTATGCATGTGAGTATAGACTGAAGGGATGTATGTGGTAAGCAAAAACGTTGCTCTCAGATGATGCTCAGTTGGTGTTAAGTGGTTTAGTAGGGGGCGTCTGGGTGGTGTGGCGGTCTATTCCGTTGCCTACCAATGGTTTGAATCCCTGTGTCGCCTCCGGCTTGGTCGGGCGTCCCTACAGACACAATTGGCCGTGTCTGTGGGTGGGAAGCCGGATGTGGATATGTGTCCTGGTCACTGCACTAGCGCCTCCTCTGGTCGGTCAGAGGGAATAGCGGGATCCTCCCACGCACTACGTCCCCCTGGTGAAACTCCCCACTGTCAGGTGAAAAGAAGCGGCTGGCGACTCCACATGTATCGGAGGAGGCGTGTGGTAGTCTGCAGCCCTCCCCGGATCGGCAGAGGGGGTGGAGCAGAGACCAGGACACCTCAGAAGAGTGGGGTAATTGGCCAAGTACAATTGGGGGGGAGGGGGGATCCAAAAAAAAGAGAGAAAGAAATTTGCTGTATAAATATTGATTGATTGATTGATCAATAGGCTTATCCAAACTGTACTGTTGTGTATGTTTCTAAGCTGTGCATGGTTGCAAGAAGCAAAAACGAACAAAAGTGACTGGTGAGGTCACACTGGGGTAACGCCCAGACCATGGAACCAGCTCGTCTTGTCATGTTGCTTGTCCTCCTAAGTAGCAAAGCTCGCAGTTCCTCGGTTGTGATTACTGACCGTGTGTTTCCTGCTCCTGCAGGTTATACCTCAGCCTCTACAACGCCACACCCGCCCACTCGGACGGAGGCCGATTCCTCGGGTGTGCCGCTGCTTTGCTCCTCCGTGAGAGCCTGATCACCCCCTCGGGTCCGGGGATCCACGCCGGAGCGTCCGTTCCTGCAGGAGGGTCTACGTGGGGAGGTGACAGGGACTACGGACCGCGCCGGGGGATCCCGGCTAATTTAGACTCCAATAAGCCGAGGAGGGCTCTGCTGGTCCAAAAAACAATAAAGTGAAGAGTCAAATCTGCATTTGGAGGACTTGAGCGTTCTCAGGGCTGTATGTGTTTCCCTCATCGTTGCTGGGGGTTTTGAAGGATTTCCTGGCTCAGAGCTGACCTGACATGCGGATCCAGCTTCCCCGTGAGCACACACGGCGGTGCGCCACCACCCGCCGTCCCTTTGTCCTCGAAGGAGAACTGACGTCCGTTTGAGAAACCGGACTCGGATTTATGTTTTTTCTTTTTGGTTAGACCCTCGTGCTGTGTTTTGTAAAGGACATCCAGGTTTGGCTTTGGACCGTGTTTAAAAATCCTCTTGAGGCATCCGGGTGGCGTGGCGGTCTAGTCCGTTGCCTGCCAACACAGAGGTCACCAGTTCGAGACCCTGTGTTACCTCCGGCTTGGTTGGGCATCCCTACAGACACAATTGGCCGTCTCTGCAGGTGGGAGGCCGGATGTGGGTATGTGTCCTGGTCGCTGCGCTAGCGCCTCCTCTGGTCAGTCAGGGCACCTGTTCGAGGGGGAACTGGGGGGTAATAGCGTGATCCTCCCACATGCTACGTCCCCCCTGGTGAAACTCCTCACTGTCAGGAGAAAAGAAGCGGCTGGCGACTCCACATGTATGGGAGGAGGCATGTGGTAGTCTGCAGCCCTCCCCGGATCGGCAGAGGGGGTGGAGCAGCGACCGGGACACCTCAGAAGAGTGGGGTAATTGGCCAAATACAACTGGGGAGATAAGGGGGGGGGATCCTCTTAAGCGCATCTCACGGAAATATTTCCTTTCTCTAACCTGGCTGGGGTATTTGAGCAGTTGTTTTGAGATCATTTAAATCTGGATCATGATGCCTCTTCAGATTGTTGTCAGTGGTGAACTTAACGGCATGGCGTCATACCGTGTCGTGTGTCAAATCCCAGATGGCATCCGGATGTGGGCCACTTCAGGCAATGATGCGGCACTGGTGGCCTTCTGGCCCTGACACAACGGGTGTGAGCCTGAAGTGGCCCACATGTATAATAGCAACTGTGGCCCAAATATGCCAAATCAAATGTGGGCCTTTTTTGGCAAAGATGTGGTGCTCTGGGCAACATGTGATCTGGATGTGACCTTGAAGTGGCCCGTGTGGTAAATGGTGAATATGGCCCAAATATCACAAAACAAATATGGGCCACCTTTGGCAAATATGTGGCATTGCTATGGCTTGGTTCTGGCCCAGATCTGGCAAACAGGAGCAGACCACCCAAGTGCCATCATTCCACGTGGTATGTGGACCGGATGAAAGTGTCGGGTGTGGGACGGGTCCGGGCCACAGCAATGTTGCTATCTGGGATGTTTCTTCGTATAAAATCGTTTCTTTGTTGCTCAGGTAAATAGGCCCGTCCTGTTCAGTGTCCTCTTGTGGCCTTAAAAAGACCCATCCTCGTCTTTTGACGGGCGAGCGTGTGTCGGCTTGGTGTGTCTGCATGGAGTCTGTCTGTTGTAAGCGTGTTTGTGCAGGATTACCGTGCTCGGGTGGCTGGAATTGCCCCAAGGGACCACATCATAAGCCGTCTTTCCACCAACATGCTGGTTCTGTCGAGCTCCTGGTCTCCCACGGGACCACGCCAGCTGAATCTGTGGGATCCTCTCTGTCCTGTATGTTGGACATCTCTGTGGTTGGTTTTCATTATGGACCCCATTCCAGCCCCTGCAGTTAGGAGGTTGCTAAAGCGTATCATTTTTAGTCCAGTGGGACGGTTTCAAGGACGTTAATCTTAGACTCTGGTCGGCGTGAAGCCTCTTCTTGAGTTTCATGTTCCACTCGCCATGATTTGATAAGAAGTAGCTCAGAACGCAGAACACGGCAGGGTTCCCGTGCATCCTGGAAAACCTGGAAATTTATACAGTAGTTTGCCTCTCATGAAAACCACCTGGAAATGACAAAATCAATGAAATGTCCAGGATATATTATTTGAGACAATTCTAAAATTAGACTAGACCTGCAAGCAGGTATTAACGGGGCCCAAGCCCCCCCCCCCATGTAAGTGGGATCTGGCTGTCTGTAGGAGCCACGCTCGTTGAACTGTTTGATTGTTAGATGGATGCAAAGTCTCAGTCTTAAAGAGCGACGGTGGTCATAAAGCTGTCCGTCCAGATGGTGTATGAGTATGGTTGTGAATATAGCGTACAACTGTTGATAACACTGGTCAACACAACTTTTTCTTGCATGTGGGTTTTTCAACGGATTCTAGCTAACTTTCGGGTGCTGAATCCAAATCTGGCATCGGTTTTTGCCTATCACATCAGGTTTTTGAACTAGGAAAAATCATTATTTTTGAGAAAACAGCAATTTTACACTCAAAGTTAAAAAAACACTGTTGCATTAGTACAGTGTTTCTCAACCCAGTCCTCAAGGACCCCCTATCCTGCATATTTTCTTTGCAACCCTGAATAGGTACCTGTTTGTAGTTATTCAACCAATCAGCAATGAATTTTGTCAGATGTTGCACACCTTGCATAATTAAGTGCTGTGAGATGATTGGTTGAGTAAGTACAAGCGGGGCTCCCTATGCAGGGTTACAATGAAAATCTGCAGGATAGGGGGTCCTTGAGGACTGGGTTGAGAAACACTGCATTAGAAGATCGATAGATGCAAAAATGATTACAGTGAATAAATAAACACTCGGCCTAGCATGAAATTACTTAGGAAATGAATAGGGGTCATTTTTTATCCCCACCAAGATTGCCAGACTAGATGGTCAACTTTTGTAAAATCCTGAATAAGGAGCGTGCAGATAGCACAAAAACTTGATGTGCCAGAGCAAATCTGAGCTCAGATTTGGATTCAGCAGCCCAAAATTAGCCCAAAAACAGTTCCCATGCAAGAAAAAAAAACTATATTTTTGTAGACCAGTGTAATATATGAAGTAAACAAATGATTATTGATGAAACTGGAACAGGTTATTAACATCGTGTGGGTTGGGGCTCAAAGAAAAACAAAATATTTGTCTAAAAGAATATAATGACATTTACAGATCACGTGGGGGGGGAATGAGTAGTAGTAGGCTATATATACTTTTCAACAATATTGAGAGTTAAGTACTGAGTAATAAAAGTGGAAGAGCTTGTAGTATGGCAAGTGTGGGGCTGACAGGAGCGAAGAGGTTGTTGTCTTCCACTAACTTCAGAGGGTTTCTTGGCAGTCTTGCAGTGAGTTATTCAGTAAAGTGGGAGAAATGCAGCCTGCTGGAAACCTTGTTCTGAGCTTCAGTGAACTTATTTGTATTTTAATTGAAACTTTTGAAGTGGGAGTATGGGTATATAATGAAGCATGAGTATGTTGCATCTGAGTTCAGCATCTATGCAGTGAATGCATGAAGGCGTCATCAGGAAACTGAGATTAATTCTTAATAGACGCAGCTAATGGCGGTGTCTGAGCCAAAGATGTGAAAGCAAAGCGTATCTTACAGTTTTTCATGTGTAATTCTGTGAGTTGTTTGCTGATTCTGAAAGAAATGTGTAGTTGTACTCCTGTAGTGCGTTGTGTAGCCGTGTCAAAGGGCAGTAGAGTGGACTTGGGGTGATAATGGTTTGCATTATACATTGTCCTTTACTGAAGGGTGCTCACAAGAGTACATAGCTGCTAGCTGCAAAGCTTCAGTTTGATCACACTGACAGGCTACAATTAGTTTGGATATATAATTTTAGCGCATTTCATGATTTTGCAGCATAGCGCCACCTAGTGGCCAATTAACACTAAACAATGCACAGAACCTCAGGGCGTCATGACTTATTGGTGGACCAAGTTTCGTGTTAATCGGAGTTGCTGTGAACAAGATCCGCCACCTTGAACCAATAGCATAGCTGCTGCTAAAGAGCTGCATGTTGTCCCTTATCATTTAAACGCTTATAACACAAAAACCGTTGGTGATAAAAATCTGAAAAAATTCACACATCATTCTGGTAGTGTCATGTGTCGTGTCAAATATTTTGGAATAGTTTGATCAAATATTTTTGAAAATAAAAAATATTACGTATATCGTACACTGTGCAGGCATATATTGTACATTGCTGTGGATGCATTTTTTGACCGATTAGAATGACCTTTGATCCCCTTGATATGTTCATTCTCTAGAATGGCTGTGGCCATTTTGGTAGCAATTGAATGAACCTGTGCAGAAATATTTATGTTTTATGGTTTTTCATATTTTGAAAAATATAGAGTGACTGACTTCTGAATTGACCATATGTTGCAGGTAGCAAAGTGTTGGCATCACTTACTGGATCTGCTCACAAACTCTCAGCTCTGTAGGAGGTGCAGGGGATTTTTGGGGAATTTTTGAAATTTCGCAGGTGAAATTTACATTTTTGTCGTAAGCCACGCCCACTTTTTTCAATCAGGACCAAATTGCGTGTTTCAACTCCAGTATGATCCTAGATTGTGCACTCCAAATTTCATCCAAATCCATGGTGCCAATTACGAGATATAAACTTCTCCCATTTATAGCGCCCCCTACTGGACACATGAAACGCACTTAATGGGTTAGGATCTTTTGACAATACGTGACATACGTCTAAAATTTCAAGTTGATATGTCAATGCATTGATGAGTTATGGCACCGTCATGGAAAATCACCGTTTTTCAGTCAAGGTTCATTGATCTGTCAAATCGAAACCGAACAACGGATCAAAATTCTTTCGATAACTTGTTGCCCTGAGTGACTGTAGATGATGTGTGCCACGTTTCGTGTAAATCGAACGCACGGCCTAGGAGGAGTTAGAACGAGTAGTTTTGGCTATTTTCGCAAATTTGCGAAATAAAATTACAGGCAGAAATGGGCGTGGCCTATACCACGTGATTCAGCTGGGCTCAGTGAATCTGTGCATGTAACGTCTTTGAGTGTCCGATGTACGGTTTGGGAGTTACTCGCCAAAACGCGTTGACCTTAAAAATAGCGCCACCAACTGGTTGACGTGTGTCATTTTTTGTATCTGGGGTAAGTGCGAAGTTCTGTACCAGCCCTCCAAAGGGTTTTGTAGAACCTGTTACGGTGTAGGCTGCAGTACCACTTTTACCAACGGAAAAATAAATCAAAATGAAAATCTGTAGGGTCCCAGGACCCCTAATTATAAAAATGTATTTTCACCTGCTGAGATTGGGTCATAACGGCACGGTGGCGCAGCGGTTAGCGCGGTCGCCTCCCAGCAAGAAGGTCCTGGGTTCGAGCCCCGGGGTAGTCCAACCTTGGGGGTCGTCCCAGGTCGTCCTCTGTGTGGAGTTTGCATGTTCTCCCCGTGTCTGTGTGGGTTTCCTCCGGGGGCTCCGGTTTCCTCCCACAGTCCAAAGACATGGAGGTCAGGTGGATCGGACGTACTAAAATTGTGTGTGTGTGTGTGTGTGTGTGTGTGTGTGTGTGTGTGTGTGTGTGTGTGTGTGTGTGTGTGTGTGTGTGTGTGTGTGATGGCCTGCGGACCTGCCCAGGGTGTCTCCCCGCCTGCCGCCCAATGACTGCTGGGATAGGCTCAGCATCCCCGCCACCCTGAGAGCAGGATACATGGTTTGGATGATGGATGGATGGAGATTGGGTCATAATTTCAACCATATTTTAGCCACTGAGGTGTCCCATCAGTACGTGGTGTCTGGGTGGTCTGTTCAGTGAGCAGCAGAAAGTTGCACAGTCCATCTGAAGACTGTTGAGACCTCCGCCGATAGCTGATGCTGAATAATATGACCTAACTGTAGTATCAGTTTCATGACGATATCAAACGGCTGTCACGCATATCCAAGAAAAACCATGGACAATTATTTCCTAATAAGTGCGGGAACCCTGTCTGGTCTAACAATCACCTGTTTGTGTTTAGATGGTGTGTGTCCAAGGTGCATGAAGTGACACCACACTGCAGTTTCCCTGCTCCTCCTTGTTGCTATGGAAAAGTGCAACGACAACCATTCTTATCAAGGGTACTTCTCTTTTCGCTGACCCAGGTTTATGGAGCTTTAGGCAGCGTGTCATTTTTCATTCCTGTACTGTGCAAACGCATTTAGTTTTCTTTTTTAAAAAAAAATCAAAATTATGATTGTGCCTTATTGTATTTTCCATTGTGAGCAAAGTTATGATCGAGCACACCTGGGTGGTGTCCATGCGTTCGTCAGCCAAACATTAAGTGTCTTATACTGCCCCCTACAGGTTCATATCGATTGCAATACAATTTGATACAAGGTAATACCATTGCTTGCCACAAGGTGGAGACAAAGTATTGCAACTCCCTTGCGCTCAGAGAACCAGTCCTCTCATCGTAACGTCCATACTTGACAAATAAGCCTTCACATTTTCCCACGTCTTTTGATCATTGCACATTTTTCCCGAGTTGGAAATAATCCCTCAGAATGAAATAAAAGTGTCAATCAGAAAACAATGTTGGATAGATTTATTCAGAACATATTTTCCAGGGTATAAAACACCACAATACTAACCACACACACACACACAGTCATTCACAAAAGTCTCGCAGGAGCTTTCATCTGTAATCCTGCTGGATGAATAACATCTCGCTTAATAGAGCCAAAAGACTTGCGTTGCCAACAACGGGCCTGAAAAACAGCTCCAGGACTAGGTTTTGGCTGACAGTCTGAATGGAAGAGGCTGCTGAGAGGATGCAGCCCAACCGGCCGGTGTCCTTTGGGTGCAGAAGCTGGATGACCTCTTGGAGAGCTCTCTGAGCCTCCCGGTGAAGGCCTTCGACGAAGAACGAGGCTGTCAAACCTTCAACATCTGTACAGAGGAGGACAACTCTGTGTTAACACTTGCATAAATTAGCAAGGTCCTGTTCAATGATGTAACGCTAGCGGTTCATACTCCAAAAAGCTAACAATTTTGTGTTAACCAACACGGCTGTTGTGATAGTTCTACAAGGGTTATCATTTTCATGCCATGTGATGTACCTGGGTTAAACAGCATGACACCCCTCAGGTAGGCGTACTCCTTTGGGCTGAGATCCAGATTCCACAGCCGGCGCAAGCGAGTTTGGAGTTTGTGGACCGTGTTGTGAGTCGGCGGCAAGCCGGTCCCATCGGCCTCCTTGTCAGACTGTCTCTGCCCGAGCAAAATTTGCCGCAGCATGCTCGAATGTGGCACGTCCGCCACCTCAAAGACAACCCGTTCTTGGGCGAGCCCTAGCAGAAAGAGGGGCGCCCAGCTGTCCCCAAGCAACAGAAACTGATCTCTAGCTGGAAGCTGAGTGAAAGATGGCAGGCCCCTCATGAAGAGCACAGTCTTGACCAGGACGCTGGAAGCCACCGGACAGGTCGCATCAGGGTTCTTCAGGCAAACGGTCCGGCCCTGTTCACACACACAACTGTGCCCCGTGATGGTGTGGTTCAGCTTGTTGTGGAGGTGGCTAGTGTCCCTCCAGCTCAAGATGTTGCAGAGGATCGTGTGAGGATGTTGCCGCCGGTGACCTGGGCAAGCGCAGCTGCTCATCTTCTCCTGTGAAGGGAACATAGTGCAAAATATTTTGTTCCACAAAGAAAAACCAGCGGCGAGCCTTGTTTCAGGTCTGAAGGCCACGATCCAAACTGCCGCTCGCTGTCTTCGTGCGACGCAGCTGGCAGGGTGGCAGTGCCTCCTATTTATACAGGCTATCACCTGAACATGACGAGCCAGCCTTGACCCTCCCTCCCTCAACCTCCTGCAGTCATGAAAACACTGACCTCATGCAGACGGAGGTGGGTTACGTCCACGTGGAGGCGATAAGACAAACCGACCCCGGCTAATGCTGCAGGAGAAGGGAAGCACAGGAGCTGGCGGGGTGAATGACATTTATCACATTTACCTCAGTCATTAACTCCGCCTGTACCAGTCTACCAAGGACTGACGGGGTCAACGCACAGCCTGCCGCTCGAGCCGTCCTCTCAGCTGCACCCAACGTGCCACTTTGGAGGCATTGTCCCAGTCTATTGTCACGAGGTAAAAGAATTATAAATCTTGCACAGGTTTAAAAAACAATTTAATTTGATCTTCATTTCATTTAGTGCTAAGCAGAAGAAGATGCTATAATAATAATAATAATAATAAAAAAAAGCCTGGAGGAAGAATGTAACCCTGAATATGAAGTGATAAGCCGGCGCAGCAGTCTAATAAATGCAGTAACCACTTTCAGCTCCGTAGATATGTTATGTGGGTCATGTGAGAGCAGCGCCCTCTCAGTCACTGCTACCTCATATACAGATATACCCCCCCCCCCCACTCATATCTGTCACAACTGATAGTCTGGATAGGTGCTCACTTATTACGTGTGGAATAGTCTGGTATGTCGATATAGCAGTATTGCACACAAATACTGATTTTTGTTGAAAAAATTAATATATTTATTCATATAGCACTTTTCTAAAACAATAAATAATATATAGAATTATTTATATAAAATCCATCCATCATCTTAACCAGTTATCCCGCTCTCAGGGTGGCGGGGATGCTGGAGCCTATCCCAGCAGTCATTGGGCGGCAGGCGGGGAGACACCCTGGACAGGCCGCCAGGCCATCACAGGACCCACACACACACACACACCTAGGGACAATTTAGTACGGCCAATTCAGCTGACCTCCATGTCTTTTGACTGTGGGAGGAAACCGGAGCCCCCGGAGGAAACCCACGCAGACACGGGGAGAACATGCAAACTCCACACAGAGGACGACCCCCAAGGTTGGACTACCCCGGGGCTCGAACCCAGGACCTTCTTGCTGTGAGGCGACCGCGCTAGCCACTGCGCCACCGTGCCGCCCATAATATATAAAATTAAATTAAAAGTAAAAAAAAGATCAAATACAAATAATAGAAGAAAAGTATTTGTACTTGCTGAGTATTTACTTTAGCTTTGTTTTGCCATTGATTGGCTGTTTATGCCACACACACAAAATATAGATAGAGAGAGAGAGATAATACTAAGTGAGAGTTATGGTAACTGACCTCTGCAGGGTGTGCAGTGTTGTGTGTAACTGACCTCTGCGGGGTGTGGTATGTTGTGTGTAACTGACCTCTGCAGGGTGTGTGCTGTTGTGTGTAACTGACCTCTGCAGGGTGTGTGCTGTTGTGTGTAACTGACCTCTGCAGGGTGTGGGATGTTGTGTGTAACTGACCTGTGCAGGGTGTGGGATGTTGTGTGTAACTGACCTCTGAGGGGTGTTGTGTGTAACTGACCTCTGCAGGGTGTGGGATGTTGTGTGTAACTGACCTCTGCGGGGTGTGGGATGTTGTGTGTAACTGACCTCTGAGGGGTGTTGTGTGTAACTGACCTCTGCGGGGTGTGGGGTGTTGTGTGTAACTGACCTCTGCGGGGTATGGGATGTTGTGTGTAACTGACCTCTGCGGGGTGTGGGATGTTGTGTGTAACTGACCTCTGCAGGGTGTGGGATGTTGTGTGTAACTGACCTCTGCGGGGTATGGGATGTTGTGTGTAACTGACCTCTGCAGGGTGTTGTGTGTAACTGACCTCTGCAGGGTGTGGGATGTTGTGTGTAACTGACCTCTGCGGGGGTGTTGTGTGTAACTGACCTCTGCGGGGTGTTGTGTGTAACTGACCTCTGCAGGGTGTAGGATGTTGTGTGTAACTGACCTCTGCAGGGTGTGGGATGTTGTGTGTAACTGACCTCTGCAGGGTGTGGGATGTTGTGTGTAACTGAACTCTGTGGGGTGTGGGATGTTGTGTGTAACTGACCTCTGCAGGGTGTGGGGTGTTGTGTGTAACTGACCTCTGCAGGGTGTGGGGTGTTGTGTGTAACTGACCTCTGCAGGGTGTGGGATGTTGTGTGCAACTGACCTCTGCAGGGTGTTGTGTGTAACTGATCTGTGCAGGGTGTGGGGTGTTGTGTGTAACTGATCTGTGCAGGGTGTGGGGTGTTGTGTGTAACTGACCTCTGCAGGGTGTGGGATGTTGTGTGTAACTGACCTCTGCAGGGTGTGGGATGCTGTGTGTAACTGACCTCTGCAGGGTGTTGTGTGTAACTGACCTCTGCAGGGTGTGTGGTGTTGTGGGATGTTGTGTGTAACTGACCTCTGCGGGGTGTGGGGTGTTGTGTGTAACTGATCTGTGCGGGGTGTGGGATGTTGTGTGTAAGTGACCTCTGCAGGGTGTGGGATGTTGTGTGTAACTGATCTCTGCAGGGTGTGGGGTGTTGTGTGTAACTGACCTCTGCGGGGTGTGGGATGTTGTGTGTAACTGACCTCTGCGGGGTGTGGGATGTTGTGTGTAACTGACCTCTGCAGGGTGTGGGATGATGTGTGTAACTGAACTCTGCAGGGTGTGGGATGTTGTGTGTAACTGATCTCTGCAGGGTGTGGGATGATGTGTGTAACTGAACTCTGCAGGGTATGGGATGTTGTGTGTAACTGACCTCTGCAGGGTGTGGGATGTTGTGTGTAACTGACCTCTGCAGGGTGTGGGATGTTGTGTGTAACTGACCTCTGCGGGGTAGTGGATGTTGTGTGTAACTGACCTCTGCTGGGTGTGGGATGTTGTGTGTAACTGACCTCTGCAGGGTGTGGGATGTTGTGTGTAACTGATCTCTGCAGGGTGTGGGATGTTGTGTGTAACTGATCCGTGCAGGGTGTGGGATGTTGTGTGTAACTGATCTGTGCAGGGTGTGGGATGTTGTGTGTAACTGACCTCTGCTGGGTGTGCGATGTTGTGTGTAACTGACCTCTGCGGGGTGTTGTGTGTAACTGACCTCTGCAGGGTGTGCGATGTTGTGTGTAACTGACCTCTGCGGGATGTTGTGTGTAACTGATCTGTGCAGGGTGTGGGGTGTTGTGTGTAACTGATCTGTGCGGGGTGTGGGATGTTGTGTGTAACTGATCTCTGCAGGGTGTGCGATGCCTTATGCTTGATGGATTCAGCTCGGCTGGACTGTTGCTTAAGCGGGTCAGCGGACACACACGGGGGCAGGTGGACCTGGACAAATGAGTCATCTGATAAACTGGAAAATGACAAAGGGGGACCTTAATGAGACATCAGTGTTTGGGAGGATTTTAGTGTATTTCTAGACACGGTGATGCTCCAGAAGCTGACGAATACGTCCAAAACCATGTGGCTTTGACGTTATTCGTGTTAAGGTTAGGGTAAAAAGAGTGGAGTAAAAGATGTTGAGTTAAAAAAAAGAGACGGGTAAAATCAATTTGTAACTCACTGCAAGCAAATCCCCTAAAATTCCAGTCGTTAGTTATGACTGATGGCTGCAAAATGGCGGCGAAGGCCTGAAAAGGCAAGTCTCTGAAGGCGGGTTGTCCAAGCTAGCAGTCCTTGTCTTTATTTGTGCTTCGTTTATAGATCAACGCTGTTGGAAAGTGTTACGATATGTATATATTTTTAATATTTATGATTGAAGTTAGTCAGAATGTGTAAATGCTTAAAACAACTTTAGCTTGGTAGCTAGCGTGGTCAAAATTAGCATTATAAAAACCATTTCTAGCTATCCTTAGCTAATGTAAAATTGTCCCTAGGTGTGTGTGTGTGTGTGTGTGTGTGTGTGTGTGTGTGTGTGTGTGTGTGTGTGTGTGTGTGTGTGTGTGTGTGTGTGTGTGTGTGTGTGTGTGTGTGTGTGTGTGTGTGTGTGTGTGTTGGCTCTGTGATGGCCTGGCAGCCTGTCCAGGGTCTCCCTGCCTGCCACCCAATGACTGCTGGGATAGGCTCCAGGATTCCCACGACCCTGAGAGCAGGATAAGCAGTTTGGATGGAAGGATGGATGGATGGATGGATGGATGGATGGATGGATGGATGGATGGATGGATGGACGGGTGGAAATATGAGTTGCTCACATGTAATTGGTGCCTGGGGCTGAGGAAGCTGAGCTTCAACACAGCCTGTAATGTGAAACTACACTATGCATTTGCAACAACAACAGATATCTCGTATGCTGGACAAAAGCTTCTTTCCATCATCACACCGGTCAACATTTTATAGCGGGCATCCTAAGTTTGCCATCCAAATCACCATGGACCACCAGGGGTGTTTGCTTAAATAGAAATATCTACACTTTTTATTCAAGGTCTGGCTTTTCCATATTGTCCAAACTGGCAGAAGCTGTTGTTTCAACTAACTTTGCACCATAAGAAGGGCTTAAATAGATATGTAGTGTAAATCAGGTTTACTAGTAATCCTTGTAAGTTTTTATGAACCACAAAAAAAAAAAAAATCCTCCAAAATGACTGTAATAGATGTGTTTTTATGTGGTCATCTAAATTATATTTATGTTCTTTATGAACCCTGGTTACAGGCCAGATTTCTCCTAGCAGGAAAATAAAGATTTGATTTGCATTGAATTGAATTGAATAACACTGTGTGTGGTGTCATTGGTATCTTGTGAACACAGCACTGGAAATGCATTTACAGCAACTGTTATGCCTCAATATGGGATCTACTACTATCACACTTATGTCTCCATACATTTTGCCATAGTAAAGGTATGGGTCAATACAGAATATAAGATAATGCAATTGCACATTTGCATATCTTAAATTGTGTGCTATAAAACACAATGGCATATCAAGACCGATATGCCATCCGGCGTAAAAACATCAACACGTGACCTGGGCAGCTGGGCTAGCTGTCAGGAACATCAACACATGGCCTGGGCTACCTGTCAGGAACATCAACACATGGCCTGGGCTACCTGTCAGGAACATCAACACATGGCCTGGGCTACCTGTCAGGAACATCATCACATGGCCTGGGCTACCTGTCAGGAACATCAACACACGGCCTGGGCTACCTGTCAGGAACATCAACGCATGGCCTGGGCTACCTGTCAGGAACATCAGCACATGGCCTGGGCTACCTGTCAGGAACATCAATGCATGGCCTGGGCTACCTGTCAGGAACATCAACACATGGCCTGGGCTACCTGTCAGGAACATCAACACATGGCCTGGGCTACCTGTCAGGAACATCAACACATGGCCTGGGCTACCTGTCAGGAACATCAACACATGGCCTGGGCTACCTGTCAGGAACATCAACACTTGGCCTGGGCTACCTGTCAGGAACATCAACACATGGCCTGGGCTACCAGTCAGGAACATCAACACGTGGCCTGGGCTAGCTGTCAGGAACATCAACACGTGGCCTGGGCTACCTGTCAGGAACAGCAACACATGGCCTGGGCTACCTGTTAGGAACATCAACACGTGGCCTGGGCTACCTGTCAGGAACATCAACACGTGGTCTGGGCTACCTGTCAGGAACTTCATCACATGGCCTGGGCTACCTGTCAGGAACATCATCACATGGCCTGGGCTACCTGTCAGGAACATCAACACATGACCTGGGCTACCTGTCAGGAACATCAACACATGGCCTGGGCTACCTGTCAGGAACATCAACACCTGGCCTGGGCTAGCTGTCAGGAATATCAACACATGGCCTGGGCTACCTGTCAGGAACATCAACACATGGCCTGGGCTACCTGTCAGGAACATCATCACATGGCCTGGGCTACCTGTCAGGAACATCAACACATGACCTGGGCTACCTGTCAGGAACATCAACACATGGCCTGGGCTACCTGTCAGGAACATCAACACGTGGCCTGGGCTACCTGTCAGGAACATCAACACGTGGCCTGGGCTACCTGTCAGGAAGCTACTGATGATGCTACTGGACTCAGTGAATAAACCTGTCTTATCATTCCACTTAGTAAAACCAAGAGGCAGGTTATATTGTTATCTATTTATATCAAAATAACCACAGTGGAGATGCTTTAATGCACAACATGAAGCCACATAACACAATTTTCCAGGTTTTTTTTTAGATTTTAGTTTAACTTTAAATTTTAGTGTCGAATTTTTTCATTTTGTTTATTTATTTATTTATTTATTTATTTTTGCCCAAGCATGTCATTGCCAGCAATGCCTGCCACGCTGCATTGTTGCACATATGATAAACAACACTTGAACTGGACAAGTAATGATACCTTGCAGTTGTAAAATAATTGTATTTCATTTCCACTCTCGAGGTCTTTTTATTTTTTTCATTTTTTTCAATTAAAGACGTTCCTAGTTTAAACGTTAATGAAACGTCCAGAAAATTCGGCCGGTTTCGCGAGTCCCTCGCTAGGTGACCAACCTCTCATTTTGTTGGCGAGCTCGGGTGTCATTCAAAACCTACGTCGCCGATTGGGCGAAATAATTGTAGGCGGCGCTTATTTCCCGGAAGTATAATCGGCGTGACTGGCATCACGTTTGCTGCTAACTCTATATATATATATTTTTTTTTAAAGTGTTCATTTGAACGTTTACTTTATATCTACGCTAACGTATCTCACCAAGATGGGCGACGATGAGCAAAAGTATGACGGAATGCTGCTTGTTATGGCGCAGCAACACGAAGGAGGAGTACAAGAGGTATGTTGACTTACTGATACCCAACTATAGCTTCTTAGCTACCGGCAGAGTGAACGGGGCTAACGCTAGCTAGTAAGCTACGCCTCGTAGCTTACTAGCTAGCGTTCACCACCAAAAGCCACAAGAACCTGCACGTACTGGAAAATGGCTTTTAGCTGTGCCCCCGGTGTCTACAATGGAGGGCATTCCTTAAATGCGACGATATTTAACATTAACCCGAAGAGATGGTCCGCTTGGGCTAAGCTAGCCAAGCTACACAGCTGCAGAAGTTTAGTTAAGTTGTCCAAGAAGGATAAACTACCCCTCGTCTGTGCTGCAGCCCTTCCACGTTACCGTTCATTCATTCAGTGGTCGTCTGCTGTTAGGCCTTGTTAAGAAGCCATCTGCTGCATGCATGAGGTGTTGAGGGTCAGTAGCATCTATGTGAAAGTTACTGGTTTCAGCACATCTTGGTATGGGGCTCTGCAGGCTGGCCTATGAGTGAAACAAATGAGCTCGGTGGTAAGAAGTCAAGCACGTTGACCACAGAAGACTAACTGCTGTGTTGATGTTCATTTGTTGTCGCCATCAATGTCTGAGTCCAGCCCAGTCACATGCCAACAATGCTGCCTACCAACCAGAGTCAGAATCATTCCATATTCTCCCTTTTGCCTCAACAGTTGGTGAACACGTTTTTCAGCTTTCTACAACGCAAAACTGATTTCTTCACTGGTGGAGAGCAAGGTGCCGCAGAGAAGGTGGGTCCCCAGGCCGGCAACGGTGTCTGTGTGCACCGTGAAGTTTGGTACACCGCAGTCTACAGACCCTCACTGGCTTCCTCTAAATCTTTCCGTCTTTCTTTTCCAGATTGTGACGGATTCCTTCGCTTACCATAGCAAGCTCGCAATGAAGGCCAACCAAGAAAAACAGACCAGAGAGGAGAAGGAGAAGAAAGAGAAGGCTGAAAGGGCTGCTAAGCTGGCGGAGGAGGAAAGGAAGAAGAAAGATGACAGTGGACCCCAAATTCGGGAACTGACTGACGAGGAAGCAGAAAAACTTCAATCTGAAATCGACCAGGTGATAAATGCCTTGACAACCCGTCGCTTCACTGTCATTTTGGTCCATGTATTTAAATTGATGAGCACTCAATGTGTGATTTAATTTTTTTTTCTTTGATTTAGAAAAAGAATCAAGAGAAAACTGGGACAACAACAACAACAAAAGTACAAAACATATCTGAAAAAACAGAGAAAGGAGACAAGGGGGTGAGAATATATGTGGTACTAAAGGGTCAAGTGTAATTTGGGGGTGCGGTATGATGAAAAGTAGAATAGGTTAGCCCATTTGCTTATGTCTTCATTTTGTCCAGTCTGACTCAGAAGGAGAGGAGGATGAGAAGGACAAAGATAAGCTGAAGCCCAATGCAGGGAACGGAGCTGACCTGCCCAACTATAGGTGGACACAGACGCTGTCTGAAGTCGATGTAAGTACCTTTGACTGTACACTAAAGATATGTATTGAACTGTAGTCACATTAAAACATGACATTTTATACTAGTGCTTAAAAAGCCTCCCATAGAAAGTGTGTTGATTTAGGATATTTATTAGGTTCCCCCGCTTGACAAACCATATCTTTTGTGTTTCTCTATACTGGTGTCTTGAGACACGTCTTACCCCAATCTCACGGTGAAGTCAGTTTTCGTAGAAGTCACTCTTCGCTCATATTTTTTTGTTTGGCAGCTGTCCTTATCCCTGTGGGAAAAGGCAATCTGTTAAAAAATCATGCAGCAGGGATTAGTTTCCCTGAAAGAAAAAGGAAAATAACTGTTAAGACCTACACCGCTTAAATCACACACAGCTGTGTGGAGGAGGGCCAAGGAGTAGACAAAACAGGGACACACAACACTAATTCCCCGCTATCTCTCGTAGCTGGTAGTGCCTTTCGATGTGAAGTTCCGCATTAAGGGCAAAGATGTGGTGGTGGACATCCAGCGACGCTCCCTGTTGGTTGGCCTGAAGGGGCATCCTCCTGTTATTGAAGGCCAGTTGCACAATGAGGTGAAGGTAGAGGAGAGCTCTTGGCTCATAGAGGATGGAAAGGTTATCACCATCCACCTGGAAAAGGTACAGAAAAACGTGGTCTTAAACACTGTAGATTATTGTGGATTAAATTGTAGCTGTTGTATGGCTCAAGCCTTCATCTCTCATGCATCTGTACTGAAAAATTATGTCTAACGTCTTGTATTGGTTAAAGTAACAGTGCAAAATGCTACAGAAAAATTGGATTTCTATGCCAGCCAGATCTGTTCTACATATAGGTGCTGAAAGAAGTGCTGATGGATCTAAACTATATTCTTGAATTCCAGATTAATAAAATGGACTGGTGGAATAAGATTGTTGAAACAGATCCAGAAATCAACACCAAGAAAATTTGTCCAGAGAACTCAAAGGTAATTTCTGCATAAATTGTACACTACTTAAACAACAAGTTACAAAGATTATTGGGGAAACCCTTATTTTGATCTTTTCTTTTTTCTCTTTTTCTTCCATTTGCTTTCCTGCTTAGCTCTCAGACCTAGATGGAGAGACACGGGGAATGGTAGAGAAGATGATGTACGACCAAAGGCAGAAATCTATGGGGCTGCCCACCTCTGAGGAGCAGAAGAAACAAGACATTCTCAAAAAGTAACAAATTCATGTCGACTTATTCCCATATAGAACATTGCTTGCATGTTCTCTTTCCCTGATAAAGGATGTGCTGTACTAATCACTAGTCCAGTATTTAAGAGTGAGTGTTCGTATTGAAGCCCAATTCAGACAACCAGCCAAAACACTAATCCATGTCCTGGCACAATGCACTAATCTATTACTGTAGTCGTAAATGACAGCAGGCTGCCCTGTCGTGAATCTAGCCACTGAGCACACATGTATTATTCACTAAGTTGACAAAGGGTTGCGTGTTAAATTATAGACATGTCATTGGTGGTTATATCATATTGGCACCTTACTTCCTTACCAAGTCAGGCAAACTTCAAGAAAGCTCAACAGGGTAATTCAGATTCCTGGGACTAACTCACTACACTCACTTATTGTACATTCAATTAACCTATTCCACTGTTCTCTAAATCCAGTGTGCCGATCTTCCCCCAAACATCTTCATATACCCCTTTTTTTTTCTCTTTCTGCATGCCTCATTTCAAACGTCCTTTTTAAAGGACCAGTTTGTAGGATTTAGTGTCATCTAGCGGTGAAGGTGCAGATTGCAACCAACTGGATGCCCCTACACTCACCTCTCCCATTCCAAGTGTATAGGAAAACCTCCAGTGGCCTTCAGGTGCCGACAGCTACTTCCAAAATGATCTCATCGTCTACGACCGCACTGAGTAGAGCCAGTGTTTGGTTTGTCCCTTCTGGGCAACAGTAGCAACATGGCGGCGCAACATGGCGGGCTCCGTGAAAGAGGACCCCCCCTCCCTATGTAGATATGATGGGCTCCTTCTAAGCTTACAAAAACACAACGATTTCGTGGTTGCAGGTGATTATACAGTAATGAAAACGTAGTTATGAATATTATATTCCATCCCTGCCAGTAGATCCGCCTAAATCCTACACACTGGTCCTTTAAGTGTGTTTGTTGGTGTTCCCTGCTTTTTACTGGGCTATCTCTAGCTATTGTATATAGACACTTTATAGCACTTAAAAGTTTTAAAAGAATGCCGAATCTGGAAGCAGACCACGTCGCTTGCCTTCTGTTGCCTCTTTACACCCAAGGTCAGGCTACACGCTGATTACAGTAATAAAAAAAGATAGGCCGTCTGTACCAGCTTCCACCAAGCACCAAACGTGACCTCGTCCACGGTGACGCATAGCCGGTGAGGAGTCGAGTCTGCCCGGTTGTCCGCTCAACTCCGTTGTTCTGCTGTTGAGCAATTCTCCGCTTAGCCTCATTTCCTACATCTGGTTTATCCCGAGCTTTTCACGAAAAAAGGATGTACCTTTTTAAGTGTCCAGACTTCAGATAATATCGGGACAGCGATTTGACTTACGTGTGTGACAGCAGGGATTGGGCTGGAGGTGGGATGATGATGAGGCTGTTAGACTATGACTACACGATTTACGACGATAACAGTATCATCGTAACCTGTGTTTATTCAGCCCTCCTCCCGTTCATAATGTCACAATGAAGGTTTAATAAGATCGTTTGTGCTTTAGTAATCCCTGTGGGGGAATTCATCCTCTGCATTTAACCCATTCCAACACACACTAGTTATGAGGAGTTGGCAGCCGCCGTGCAGCGCCCGGGGACCAACTCCAGTTCTTATCCATGCCTCGGTCAGGGGCACAGACAGGAGTATTAACCTATGCATGTCTTTTGATGCTTTAAGCCAGGTTATTCTCGTCCCCCCCCCCTTTTTCTCCCCAATTGTACTTGGCCAATGACCCCACTCTTCCGAGCCGTCCCGGT
This sequence comes from Lampris incognitus, assembly GCF_029633865.1. NCBI lineage: Eukaryota > Metazoa > Chordata > Actinopteri > Lampriformes > Lampridae > Lampris > Lampris incognitus. Next base: position 10,426,988 of record NC_079228.1, on the reverse strand, counting down.
CGCTGCTCCACCCCCTCTGCCAATCCGGGGAGGGCTGCAGACTACCACATGCCTCCTCCGACACGTGGAGTCGCCAGCCACTTCTTTTCACCTGACAGTGAGGAGTTTCACCAGGGGGACGTAGCACGTGGGAGGATCACGCTATTCCCCCCAGTTCCCCCTCCCCCCTAAACAGGCACCTCGATAGCCACATCCGGCTTCCCACCCGCAGACACGGCCAATTGTGTCTGTAGGGATGCTCGACCAAGCTGGCGGTAACACAGGGATTGAACTGGGATCCCCGTGTTGGTAGACAATGGGAATAGACCCGCCATGCCACCCGGACGCCCCCCGTAGCTTATTCTTGTTCAGCTTGACCTGAGGATGTGTGTGTGTGTGTGCAGTAAACATGACTATTACTCCTTTTCCTGAGTGTATCTAAGTAGCTTTAAAAGACCTGCGATAGTTTTATGTGAGGCGAGACTTTCTTTGGCCGTAGTACCGCACAGTTACTGTACACCCACTTGCTTTGTCGATGCCTTGTATTGGTGACCAACAGTGTGACGTCTTGTGTGCAGGTTTATGGCTCAGCACCCAGAGATGGATTTCTCCAAAGCCAAGTTCAGCTGAGAGCTGCTGTGGTTGGCCCGCCCATGGTGTCTAACTACATCCATGTTGCCTGTGATTCATGTGAATCCTTATCGGAGCTAGCCTCGGGCACTGAACTGGACTGCTTCTTCGACTGTCCCGTCCCCTTTAAACCCTCCCTGTATATATATATATATATATATATATATATATATACAGTGCTTTTCTTCAATTCAGTTAGTTCTCAATTTCGAGTCATAACAAACTTGAATACTGTAACTCTCCTACAGTTTCCCTCAGCATGTGTTGTGAATATTTAAAGATGTGTGTTTGGTTTTTTTTTTAATAAACATGAATTCTTATATTACGTCATATCATGTCATACTGTGTGACATTTTCCCTCTCTGGAGGGAAGTTATTGAATGTGACTGTAATGCTTATGCAAGGGTAAACGGCTCAGCCGGGTAATTTGGCATCGGCGATAGACCGTCATGGGGGAAGGAAGTTGGGGCGGACTGTCGGTGCCAACGTTTCACCTGCTCCTGTACATTTTTACAATAAATCTGAATTCACAACCTCTTGAGCTGAAGGCTGAGATTAGCCATTGTGTTGGTCCATAGTGTTTGACCTCAGCAAAGTGTTGCTAGGACGACCGCCAAGGGCTCCAGACCGACGGTAAAACCCAAATTTTCCTGAATTAGCCCGGCGGGTTAGGAGTCCCAAAATATGTAAAACAGCTTTCCTGAATGTCTTATTTCAAATATCAATAAATTATGAAAGAAGTTTCAAAGCTATTTCATACTCCGCCTTTAACCCGTCGTAGTGGTTAAACTGGCACATCTCACAGTGGGATGCGGAGGAGGACCGGGCCGTCCTTATTTCAGCGTTTTAGTCGCCTGAGGGAAATTATGAAGTGCAAATCTTGATATTTTTTTTCCCCAAGATTTATCGATTCGTATTTCACTCCAAGTCATGACATGCAAAGCCTTTTAGAAATATGAATAATCTGCTAACTGTTTAGAAGGCTGAGGTGGTAGTCGGCTGTTTCCAGGCCTGGCAGTTTTTGGCAAGGTGTAATAGTCTTCATCAGGGTCAGCACACTAACATATCCACTGGAATGGAGTCAGTGGAAATCCTTGTACCTTTATACACAATGTCCAACCCTCGTTGTGTTTTCTTCTCACCACTAGGGGGTGGTGTTTCACTTAAACTGACTGTTGGGCGCGTTCACAAGTTTATGTAAAGTCTGTACCCTTACCTTGTAGCCCTTACCGTGTAGCCCTTACCATGTAACCCTTACCATGTAGCCCTTACCATGTAGCCCTTACCGTGTAGCCCTTACCATGTAACCCTTACCATGTAGCCCTTACCGTGTAGCCCTTACCATGTAGCCCTTACCGTGTAACCCTTACCATGTAACCCTTACCATGTAGCCCTTACCGTGTAGCCCTTACCATGTAGCCCTTACCATGTAACCCTTACCATGTAGCCCTTATCATGTAGCCCTTACCATGTAGCCCTTACCTTGTAACCCTTACCATGTAGCCCTTACCATGTAGCCCTTACCATGTAACCCTTACCATGTAGCCCTTACCATGTAACCCTTACCATGTAGCCCTTACCATGTAACCCTTACCATGTAGCCCTTACCATGTAGCCCTTACCATGTAACCCTTACCATGTAGCCCTTACCATGTAACCCTTACCATGTAACCCTTACCATGTAACCCTTACCATGTAGCCCTTACCGTGTAGCCCTTACCATGTAACCCTTACCGTGTAGCCCTTACCGTGTAGCCCTTACCGTGTAACCCTTACCATGTAGCCCTTACCATGTAACCCTTACCATGTAGCCCTTACCATGTAGCCCTTACCATGTAACCCTTGGTAGAAAGGTAATGAGATCAGAATAACAGCTTGGGTTTTCCTGTCAGCTGTGGCTGAGAAGAAATGCTGTAATGTGTTCAGACGTACGTCTCACGTCTTTTTTAGGGGTCACTTCTGAAGGTTTGTATCCAGGGCATTTGATGGTAAAAAGGTCCAGCCATCCACTATCCAAACCACTTATCCTGCTCTCAGGGAGCCTATCCCAGCAGCCACTGGGCAGCGGGCGGGGAGACACCCTGGACAGGCGGCCAGACCATCACACAGGGCCCCATGAGGAAATCCAGCGGTTAAATGTTGCACTTCTGGGCACTTCCGGTCTGGGATGGAGTCACACCGGAGCTTCTCCACCTCAGTAAATGATTTTTTTTCGGGTTAGGGTTAGGGTTTTAGCATGCAAATTAGCAACATATTGGCTCTTCATTGGTCTTTATTAAGCACTTATTAATGCCTTATTCTGCATGGCCTTATACAACCAGTAAGCCATTAACTATGAGTTTTCCCTCTATAACCTCAGAAGGATTGCTTATTAGCTTATTTTTGTTACTTAGAATATGTTCCCCATACTAAAGTGACATCTTGATCATTACTAATTCACTAGTAATTAAGTTTTTGTTACTTAGAATATGTTCCCCATACTAAAGTGACACCTTGATCATTACTAATTCACTAATAATTAAGTTGTTGTTACTTAGAATATGTTCCCCATACTAAAGTGACATCTTGATCATTACTAATTCACAAGTAATTAAGTTTCTGTTACTTAGAATATGTTCCCCATACTAAAGTGACATCTTGATCATTACTAATTCACTAGTAATTAAGTTTCTGTTACTTAGAATATGTTCCCCATACTAAAGTGACATCTTGATCATTACTAATTCACAAGTAATTAAGTTGTTGTTACTTAGAATATGTTCCCCATACTAAAGTGACATCTTGATCATTACTAATTCACTAGTAATTAAGTTTCTGTTACTTAGAATATGTTCCCCTTACTAAAGTGACATCTTGATCATTACTAATTCACAAGTAATTAAGTTTTTGTTACTTAGAATATGTTCCCCATACTAAAGTGACATCTTGATCATTACTAATTCACAAGTAATTAAGTTGTTGTTACTTAGAATATGTTCCCCATACTAAAGTGACATCTTGATCATTACTAATTCACTAGTAATTAAGTTTCTGTTACTTAGAATATGTTCCCCTTACTAAAGTGACATCTTGATCATTACTAATTCACAAGTAATTAAGTTTTTGTTACTTAGAATATGTTCCCCATACTAAAGTGACATCTTGATCATTACTAATTCACTAGTAATTAAGTTTCTGTTACTTAGAATATGTTCCCCATACTAAAGTGACATCTTGATCATTACTAATTCACTAGTAATTAAGTTTCTGTTACTTAGAATATGTTCCCCATACTAAAGTGACATCTTGATCATTACTAATTCACTAGTAATTAAGTTTTTGTTACTTAGAATATGTTCCCCATACTAAAGTGACATCTTGATCATTACTAATTCACTAGTAATTAAGTTTTTCTACTTAGAATATGTTCCCCATACTAAAGTGTTACCCATTTCACATATCTGATTGTACCACGTTCTCTCGTCCCAGTGTGATGCATAAAACAGGGCAAACAAAGTGAGGAATTTAAATTAAAACAGTAAAACATGAAGCGACCACAGGCAAAGTGAGTGGGCCCTCGGCCACTTCACACACCGTCTAAATGTCTCTATCGTTGGCTGAGGTTAAAAAGGTCACGTCAAACAAATCACAATCGGATGAAATGGATTTGCGTCCATGCCAACTTTGACCTCATTATTAAAAAAAAACTTTATTTATGTATTTGTTGCCTGCCGAAAGCGGTGACTCGCATGCTGACCGGTCGCCGAGCAGTGAGACCGGTCCGCAGGCCGAGGCCGGCGAGGGAAGACACGGTTTCTCACACACGCCACACTGGATATCGTGCGTCTCTGCTAAGTGTTACTTCAGTGGGGACCAGTTTGTTTACAAGTCTTCTCTACTTGTGCGACTGTCCACAGCTAACTTGACCGGTCTGTCAGGATGGTGAGAGCGTGTCGCCGGTACCGTGGTGGCTGTAGGTGACATACATTAGCTTATGCTAGCTAGCAAGCCCTAATGTGTGAAATTGCTTGTGTGTAGTTTTAAGAGGACCCTTCGAAAAGTCGGTCCCTCGTCCGCGCAAACCCTCCTTCCTCCGGACGGTCTTGGCCAAGTGTGGCGGCTTCACTCCCCTCAACGCACTGAACGTCCTAAAGAAGTGGCCCTAAAAATAATATTCCACGTGGGAGTTCGAGGTCAAGGTCGTCTCTGTTACCCCCCCGAGGGGGCAATTTGTTGCAGTAAAAGCAATCAGCGTCATCAATCAGCACACACCGATCAATACACAATTCACACAAAAGACACGTAGAATTGCGTAGTGTTGTAACCATCACGGACGACTGGACTCGCTAGGCCCGTGGGTAACGGGTCGGACCCTTTAGTCGACTGGTTAACGTAGTGGCCCGTGTCCCCCCCCCCCCCGAATTCGCTACAATGTTATTCAAAAGGCCAGCAGCAGCAGCAGGGAGTGAAAGTCCGTCAGGTGGTTGGACTTTTAATAGAGACGGAAAAAACGGATGACGGCGCGTCAAAATGTTTTGGGAAAAGGACTGACGCCGCTCCACACTGGAATGGCCGGCTCAGATCAAGGCTTCCCTGCCTGGATGCAGGAGTCAAGCCAAAGGCCTCAGGGGTTTGTGGGTGGGTGGGATCGAGGGTGGGGCAAGTTGTGTGGCTGTGCGGAGGCCGAGGACAGGCTAGCGGTACAGTCTGCTCAGCTGACAGCAATGTCTCACCCAGGTACCAGAATTTCTTCATTAACGAGGACACACAGACTTCAGAGGGCGGTGTCGTCGGGGTTGGGTGGATGAGGGCATGTGGACCAGGCGGACGGGGGCGGGGGGGGGGTCTGCAAACACACCGCCCCCATCGGTCCGCTGACTCGCTGTTCCAGACTTGGCGACTTGTTTTTTTGGGTTTGCGGGGCCCCTCATAAATCACCCATAAGGCCTCGCTCTGTGACTCACCGTCATAGCAGGGCTGCTCGCTGGCAGGGGCGGCCTCGCCCCTCGCTCCTCCGCTGCCCATCAGGAGAAACGTTCTTGGAAATGGGAGAAAATATGAGGGCGAACCGGATCGGAGAGCGGTGTGTCGTTGACCTCCGACCTCTATGTGCTCCTCTGGATTTGACTGTGATTAACAAAAGAAGAAGAAGAAGGAAAAAAAGACATGAAACGCACCGGACTTACTTGTGAGCGAAGCCGATTTAGTGACGCTCTTCCCTTCGGAGGAGGGGCAGGAGGGGCAGGAGGGGCAGGAAATGGGTTTATAGTTACTGTTGCTGTGTAAACAGCCTTGGTAACACAACACACCGAGCCGGCCAAACATCATCGGCATCTGTTGTTGAGAGTCCTCGTGTTTTCCCTCCACACTTGGGTGCCGGACACACTTTTAAAAGTATATTTCAAACATGTGTGCACACACACGCACGCACACACGCACACACACACACACACACACACACACACTTCCAGGGGAGGAGAGGACGCTAGTGTGCAAAAGGCAATCAAGTTGTCAATTAATGGAGACCAACAGAGGCTGCAGGTCACGGCGTGCGGAGCGGCTCAGGCCTGCGGGGAGACAAAGGCTTCAGTCAGAGAGACGCCCCATCAGCGGGCCAGAGGAGATGGGCTCGGCCCGGCAGGGTCTGTTTACCGCTCCAGACTGAGCAAAGTCTATCTGCAAACATCCTCCCCACCGAGTTTGAACAGTGCCCATAAACTCACTCACTCACTCTCACACACACACACACACACACACACACACACACACACATATGCACACACTCCGTTCAGGCAGACACACTGAGACGGCAAAAGACACACACATGGATGTACACACATGTTAACTCACACACACTTCAGTCTGTTAATCTCAACCAGGGAGACACTCTCACATAAAGTGATGTGTATGTATTCCTGCACAGCTCAGGTGTGTATGTATCCCTCCACAGCTCAGGTGTGTATGTATTCCTGCACAGCTCAGGTGTGTATGTATCCCTCCACAGCTCAGGTGTGTCTGTATCCCTCCACAGCTCAGGTGTGTATGTATCCCTCCACAGCTCAGGTGTGTATGTATCCCTCCACAGCTCAGGTGTGTATGTATCCCTCCACAGCTCAGGTGTGTATGTATCCCTCCACAGCTCAGGTGTGTATGTATCCCTCCACAGCTCAGGTGTGTATGTATCCCTCCACAGCTCAGGTGTGTCTGTATTCCTCCTCAGCTCAGGTGTGTATGTATCCCTCCACAGCTCAGGTGTGTATGTATTCCTCCACAGCTCAGGTGTGTCTGTATTCCTCCACAGCTCAGGTGTGTATGTATCCCTCCACAGCTCAGGTGTGTCTGTATTCCTCCACAGCTCAGGTGTGTATGTATCCCTCCACAGCTCAGGTGTGTATGTATTCCTCCACAGCTCAGGTGTGTCTGTATTCCTCCACAGCTCAGGTGTGTATGTATTCCTCCACAGCTCAGGTGTGTATGTATTCCTCCACAGCTCAGGTGTGTATGTATCCCTCCACAGCTCAGGTGTGTATGTATCCCTCCACAGCTCAGGTGTGTCTGTATCCCTCCACAGCTCAGGTGTGTATGTATTCCTCCACAGCTCAGGTGTGTATGTATTCCTCCACAGCTCAGACAGAAGTTCACTGATGTTACAGTTTTGCTGCTTCACAGAGAACTAACGTGATCTAAAGGGATCTTTAAAGGGACTAGAGGGACATGTAAGGGATGTATAAGGGATGTGTAATGGACGTGTAAGGGGCAGTGTAAGAGACTGGGTAAGGGATGGTGTAAGGGACTGTAAGGGATGTGTAAGGGACATGTAAGGGATGTGTAAAGGACGTGTAAGGGATGGTTGAAAGGATGTGTAAGGGACATATAAGGGACGTGTAAGGGACGGTGTAAGAGACAGTGTAAGAGACGTGTAAGGGACAGTGTAAGAGACGTGTAAGGGACAGTGGAAAGGACGTGTAAGGGATGGTGTAAGGGTCGGTGTAAGGGATGTGTAAGGGACAGTGGAAAGGACGATGTAAGGGACAGTGGAAAGGACGTGTAAGGGATGGTGTAAGGGACGGTATAAGGGACGTGTAAGGGACGGTGTAAGGAACGTGTAAGGGATGGTGTAAGGGACGGTGTAAGGGATGTGTAAGGGACGTGTAAGGGACGGTGTAAGGGACAGTGTAAGGGACGTGTAAGGGACGTGTAAGGGACATGTAAGGGATGTGTAAGGGATTTGTAAGGGATGTGTAAGGGATGTGTAAGGGACAGTGGAAAGGACGTGTAAGGGACGGTGGAAAGGACGTGTAAGGGACGGTGTAAGGGACTGGGTAAGGGATGGTGTAAGGGACTGTAAGGGATGGTGTAAGGGACAGTGTAAGGGACGGTGTAAGGGACATGTAAGGGATATGTAAGGGACGTGTAAGGGACGGTGTAAGGGACATGTAAGGGATGGTGTAAAGGATGTGGGAGGGACAGTTGAAAGGATGTGTAAGGGACGGTGTAAGGGACATGTAAGGGACGCTGTAAGGGACGGTGTAAGGGACATATAAGGGACGTGTAAGGGACGGTGTAAGGGACGTGTAAGGGACGGTGTAAGAGACGTGTAAGGGACAGTGTAAGAGACGTGTAAGGGACAGTGTAAGGGACAGTGTAAGGGACGTGTAAGGGACAGTGGAAAGGACAGTTTAGGGACGTGTAAGGGACAGTGGAAAGGACAGTTTAGGGACGTGTAAGGGACAGTGTAAGGGACGGTGTAAGGGACAGTGTAAGGGACGTGTAAGGGACAGTGTAAGGGACGGTGTAAGGGACGTGTAAGGGACAGTGTAAGGGACGGTGTAAGGGACGTGTAAGAGACGTGTAAGGGACAGTGTAAGGGACGGTGTAAGGGACGTGTAAGGGACAGTGTAAGGGACGGTGTAAGAGACGTGTAAGGGACGGTGTAAGGGACGTGTAAGGGACAGTGTAAGGGACGTGTAAGGGACAGTGTAAGAGACGTGTAAGGGATGTGTAAGGGACGTGTAAGGGACAGTGTAAGGGACGGTGTAAGGGACGTGTAAGGGACAGTGTAAGGGACGTGTAAGGGACAGTGTAAGGGACGGTGTAAGAGACGTGTAAGGGACAGTGTAAGGGACGTGTAAGGGACAGTGTAAGGGACGTGTAAGGGACAGTGTAAGGGACAGTGTAAGGGACAGTGTAAGGGACGTGTAAGGGACAGTGTAAGGGACGTGTAAGGGACAGTGTAAGGGACAGTGTAAGGGACGTGTAAGGGACAGTGTAAGGGACGTGTAAGGGACAGTGGAAAGGACAGTTTAGGGATATGTAAGGGACGTGTAAGGGACAGTGTAAGAGACGTGTAAGAGACGTGTAAGGGACGGTGTAAGGGACGTGTAAGGGACAGTTTAAGGGACGGTGTAAGGGACGTGTAAGGGACAGTGTAAGAGACGTGTAAGGGACGTGTAAGGGACAGTGTAAGGGACAGTGTAAGGGACAGTGTAAGGGACGGTGTAAGGGACGGTGTAAGGGACAGTGTAAGAGACGTGTAAGGGACGTGTAAGGGACAGTGTAAGGGACAGTGTAAGGGACGGTGTAAGGGACAGTGTAAGGGACGTGTAAGGGACGGTGTAAGGGACGGTGTAAGGGATGTGTAAGGGACGGTGTAAGGGACGGTGTAAGGGACGTGTAAGGGACAGTGTAAGGGACGGTGTAAGGGACAGTGTAAGGGACGGTGTAAGGGACGGTGTAAGGGACAGTGTAAGGGACGGTGTAAGGGACAGTGTAAGGGACGGTGTAAGGGACGGTGTAAGGGATGTGTAAGGGACGGCGTAAGGGACGCTGTAAGGGACGTGTAAGGGACGGTGTAAGGGACGGTGTAAGGGACGGTGTAAGGGACAGTGTAAGGGACGGTGTAAGGGACGGTGTAAGGGACGGTGTAAGGGACAGTGTAAGGGACGGTGTAAGGGACGTGTAAGGGACGTGTAAGGGACGTGTAAGGGACGTGTAAGGGACGTGTAAGGGACGGTGTAAGGGACAGTGTAAGGGATGTGTAAGGGACAGTGTAAGGGACAGTGTAAGAGATGTGTAAGGGACAGTGTAAGGGACAGTGTAAGAGACGTTTAAGGGACAGTGTAAGAGACGTGTAAGGGACGTGTAAGGGACAGTGTAAGGGACAGTGTAAGGGACAGTGTAAGGGACGGTGTAAGGGACAGTGTAAGGGACGTGTAAGGGACAGTGTAAGGGACAGTGTAAGGGATGTGTAAGGGACGGTGTAAGGAACGTGTAAGGGATGGTGTAAGGGACGGTGTAAGGGATGTGTAAGGGACAGTGTAAGGGACAGTGTAAGGGACGTGTAAGGGACGGTGTAAGGGACGGTGTAAGGGACAGTGTAAGGGACGTGTAAGGGACAGTGTAAGGGACGGTGTAAGGGACGGTGTAAGGGACAGTGTAAGGGACGGTGTAAGAGACGTGTAAGGGACAGTGTAAGGGACAGTGTAAGAGACGTGTAAGGGACAGTGTAAGGGACGGTGTAAGGGACAGTGTAAGGGACGGTGTAAGGGACGGCGTAAGGGACAGTGTAAGGGACGGTGTAAGGGACGGTGTAAGGGACGGTGTAAGGGACAGTGTAAGGGACAGTGTAAGGGACGGTGTAAGGGACGGTGTAAGGGACAGTGTAAGGGACAGTGTAAGGGACGTGTAAGGGACGGTGTAAGGAACGTGTAAGGGATGGTGTAAGGGACGGTGTAAGGGATGTGTAAGGGACAGTGTAAGAGACGTGTAAGGGACGGTGTAAGGGACAGTGTAAGGGACATATAAGGGACGTGTAAGGGACGTGTAAGGGACAGTGTAAGAGACGTGTAAGGGACGTGTAAGGGACAGTGTAAGAGACGTGTAAGGGACGGTGTAAGGGACAGTGTAAGGGACGGTGTAAGGGACAGTGTAAGAGACGTGTAAGGGACGTGTAAGGGACAGTGTAAGAGACGTGTAAGGGATGTGTAAGGGACAGTGGAAAGGATGTGTAAGGGACATGTAAGGGATGTGTAAGGGATGTGTAAGGGATGTGTAAGGGACAGTGGAAAGGACGTGTAAGGGACGGTGGAAAGGACGTGTAAGGGACGGTGTAAGGGACTGGGTAAGGGATGGTGTAAGGGACTGTAAGGGATGGTGTAAGGGACAGTGTAAGGGACGGTGTAAGGGACATGTAAGGGATATGTAAGGGACGTGTAAGGGACGGTGTAAGGGACATGTAAGGGATGGTGTAAAGGATGTGTGAGGGACAGTTGAAAGGATGTGTAAGGGACGGTGTAAGGGACATGTAAGGGACAGTGTAAGGGACAGTGTAAGGGACAGTGTAAGGGACAGTGTAAGAGATGTGTAAGGGACAGTGTAAGGGACAGTGTAAGAGACGTGTAAGGGACGGTGTAAGGGACGTGTAAGGGACAGTGTAAGGGACGGTGTAAGGGACGTGTAAGGGACAGTGTAAGGGACGTGTAAGGGACGTGTAAGGGACAGTGTAAGGGACGTGTAAGGGACAGTGTAAGGGACGTGTAAGGGACGTGTAAGGGACGTGTAAGGGATGTGTAAGGGACGGTGTAAGGGACGTGTAAGGGACAGTGTAAGGGACGGTGTAAGGGACGTGTAAGGGACGGTGTAAGGGACAGTGTAAGAGACGTGTAAGGGACAGTGTAAGGGACGGTGTAAGGGACAGTGTAAGGGACAGTGTAAGAGACGTGTAAGGGACAGTGTAAGGGACTGGGTAAGGGATGGTGTAAGGGACTGTAAGGGATGGTGTAAGGGACGGTGTAAGGGACAGTGTAAGGGACAGTGTAAGGGACGGTGTAAGGGACAGTGTAAGGGACAGTGTAAGGGACAGTGTAAGGGACGTGTAAGGGACGGTGTAAGGGACGGTGTAAGGGACAGTGTAAGAGACGTGTAAGGGACAGTGTAAGGGACAGTGTAAGGGACGGTGTAAGGGACGGTGTAAGGGACAGTGTAAGGGACGGTGTAAGGGACAGTGTAAGGGACAGTGTAAGGGACAGTGTAAGGGACGGTGTAAGGGACAGTGTAAGGGACGGTGTAAGGGACGGTGTAAGGGACAGTGTAAGGGACAGTGTAAGGGACAGTGTAAGGGACGGTGTAAGGGACGGTGTAAGGGATGTGTAAGGGACGGCGTAAGGGACGGTGTAAGGGACGTGTAAGGGACGTGTAAGGGACGGTGTAAGGGACGGTGTAAGGGACAGTGTAAGGGACGGTGTAAGGGACGTGTAAGGGACGTGTAAGGGACAGTGTAAGGGACAGTGTAAGGGACGTGTAAGGGACGGTGTAAGGGACGGTGTAAGGGACGGTGTAAGGGACAGTGTAAGGGACGGTGTAAGGGACGTGTAAGGGACGTGTAAGGGACGGTGTAAGGGACGTGTAAGGGACAGTGTAAGGGACGGTGTAAGGGACGGTGTAAGGGACGTGTAAGGGACAGTGTAAGGGACAGTGTAAGGGACGGTGTAAGGGACAGTGTAAGGGACGGTGTAAGAGACGTGTAAGGGACAGTGTAAGGGACGTGTAAGGGACGGTGTAAGGGACGTGTAAGGGACGGTGTAAGGGACGGTGTAAGGGACGTGTAAGGGACGGTGTAAGGGACAGTGTAAGGGACGGTGTAAGAGACGTGTAAGGGACAGTGTAAGGGACGTGTAAGGGACGGTGTAAGGGACGTGTAAGGGACGGTGTAAGGGACGGTGTAAGGGACGTGTAAGGGACGGTGTAAGGGACAGTGTAAGGGACGTGTAAGGGATGTGTAAGGGACGGTGTAAGGGACGGTGTAAGAGACGTGTAAGGGACAGTGTAAGGGACAGTGTAAGGGACGTGTAAGGGACAGTGTAAGGGACAGTGTAAGGGACGGTGTAAGGGACAGTGTAAGGGACAGTGTAAGGGACAGTGTAAGGGACAGTGTAAGGGATGTGTAAGGGACAGTGTAAGGGACAGTGTAAGGGACAGTGTAAGGGACAGTGTAAGGGATGTGTAAGGGACGGTGTAAGGGACAGTGTAAGGGACAGTGTAAGGGACGGTGCTCCCTGAAGCGGCGGTGTCCTAAGAGGTCAGCGTTTCCTTTGAGGGAACCTTTGCTCCCAGAGCTCTGCACACAGAGCTTGCCGCTGGTGCTCGGCCCTGCCAGGTGCATGTCACATTGCTTCTTCATTGCCAGTAGCCTGTGGCCCCATGAACCCCCACCCCCAACCTCCACCCTCCACCCCCTCCCCCCGGTCTTCATTTGCACCTCGGTGTGGGAGTGCTCCATCACTGGTCTGGGACCACCGCTCTCCGGAGCTGTCACACAGCACAGCTGTGACATCATAAGGGCCCAACGAAGCCAGCGGCCCAAACTGTGAACCGGAGAGAAGATGTTTGCCTTTGCCCTTCTTTTAGCCCCTTGCTGTGATACTGCACACTGGATTTGTGTGCCGGTTTTGTAAGACCAGAATGTGCAAAAACATAGATAGATAGATAGATAGATAGATAGATAGATAGATAGATAGATAGATAGATAGATAGATAGATAGATAGATAGATAGATAGATAGATAGATAGATAGATAGATAGATAGATAGGGTTAAAATTCATCTAGCTATTTTATCAATTACACATATATCAATTACACATGTCATTACACACACACACACACACACACACATATATACATATATATATATATATATATATATATATATATATATATATATATATATATATATATATATCCTAGCCACTTGTCCCCTTAGAGAGAGATGGGTCACTGCAGATCAATACAATGTTATTCTGAGTGATCACCTTTATCCTATGATGAAACATTTCTATCCTGATGGGAGTGGTCTCTTCCAGGAGGACAATGCCCCCATCCACAGGGCACGAGGGGTCACTGAATGGTTTGATGAGTATGAAAATTATGTAAGTCTTATGCTATGGCCTTCACAGTCACCACATCTCAACCCAGTTGAACAGCTATGGGAGACTTTGGACCGATGGTGTTCCATCCCTCCAGTAGAGTTCAGAGACTTGTAGAATCTATGACAAGGAGCACTGAGGCTGTCCTGGAGGCTCGTGGTGGCCCAACACCTCACTAAGACACTTTATGTTGATTTATCCTTAATTTGTCGCCTATCTGTATATACTGCTCTCAGTGTTGTACAAGTTTTTTAGGCCATCAAAATGTGGCATTTTACACAAAGCACTAGTGGGTTCTCTGGACTAATCATGCAGAACTACAAACGTAAACCTGGCCGATGACAAAATGGTGTCAGTGAACGTGATGTCTTGAGGCCACGGTCATTTCACCTGGTGTTAACGTTTTGGGTCCATAATACCTGACAGGGAATTCTGACTGTGTTAGCTGTGTGTCACACCATAATGCAGATTGTAACAAAAGGGTGCCAGTGATGGAAGAAACTCGCATGGATTTCTAAAACCGTGCACACCTCTCCTTCCCACTCGTCATTTCAATTACATGCCAAAGAAGCCATGTTCACTTAGCGCAGCCATGCTGACATTACTTCAAGAAAGTCCATATCGCGGGCCAAAACTCGATTGAGGTTTGGTGCGTAAGGGCAAAGTGAGACTTGCACCTAGACACCAAGTCTTGAGATATCAGGACGAAACTGTCCCCCTTGTCTCGTTGTGTGAAATATGATGTTCAGGTTTCTCTTGCCCAGCTGCATGTTGTGCTAGTTTTTGGGACCTAGCAAAGAATATTCTATCATATTCTGCCATCCTTCGTGACCTTTCAGCCTACATGTTTGTGTCAATTTTGCAGAAAAGGAAAAGTGTCATGTGTAGTATTTTACACTCAACTCCCATTTGTTCTTGCTTAATGATTAAATTTTCATAAATAGATGCTGTAAAAGAAGCCATGCCTATAACGGAAACTGTCATAGTAGAGTCACGGTAAATAGACGCTTGCATGTTCTGGCTTCTGATCTATCTCTCTTTACAATTTTCCCTCTGCTCACCTAAGAGACCATGTAACTTTTCCAGTTTGTTTGGACAGACCTTATCCGTGGTAGAAGAGACATTCATTAAAAGTTGATTTGCTTGTGGTGATTGCACATTCTATAAAATTGGCAATTTTATAAAAAGTCAACAAATCAATTGTCATGTTTGAAATTGGGGAACAGTTTTTTGGCTTTGTATTAGACAAATAATGAAACTGACCTACTTCAGTGTCCATGCTCACTAGTTTACATTGGTAATACAGCTCGACCTCTGAAAATGCAACAGGCCAAATGCATGAAGATAACCTCCAGGTGGGTAGCTTGATGCATGCTCAATAATCCAGGTAAGAAATCCCAGAAAGTTGAATCAGTTCATCTGGACGTTTATTGGGGGAAATGTTTCATCACAAATCTAAGTGACTTCCTCAGTCTAAACTGACTGCAGATATCCCCACCCTTATAATCAATACAGTGGCATAACAACTGAAAACAGCGATCAGTTTCATATGCAAATTGTCATCACCATTAACGAATTACAATGGCAATGTGTACTATTCACATAGGATTGGGGTTTCGGTCGTTATGCCACTGTATTGTTTATAATGGTGGGGATACCTGCAGTCAGTTGAGACTGAAGAGGTCACTTAGAAAATATGCTACGAAAAGCCTTTCAGAGAAATACCCCCAGTGTTGCCGGAGAGGGGGAAGGGGGAGAGGATGAGCACCTCAAATGGATGGATATGCTGGTAGTGACAACAAGTGCAGTCTGCAGGTGCGGCAAGGTCTGCATAAACCTCCAAAAAGATCCCACCAGACCAAGATGGGCTTCTTGAAGAAGGAGTAAGTGGTGCAACGCACAGTGAAAGTACCTGATACAGCACCTGGTGAGACGGAGGAGGAGCTAGGCCCAGAGACACCCCACAGTGCCCAGAACCTCCAAGCACCACAAGCCACACCTCAAAGTAGACCAGCAGAACATCGTCAGGTTTTGTGGCCTGCTGCCAACAGTCAGGGTGGCACCAGTTTGACGAAGATGTTGATGCAGCCCTTGAAGCAACAACCAAGGGTGGTGCAGACCAGAGGCTTCAGACAATGAGCACCTTAATAAGGAGCATCACTGCAGAGAGGTTTGGCGTCAAGGAACAACTGGCCACCAAGACTACTGCAAATCCAAACCGACGGGAAGTTAAGTTTGGCCAACTTAGACAAGAGCTGAGGACACTCAAGAGCCAGTACAGGAAGACAAGTGAGGAAAAGAAGGCAGCATTGTCAGAACTTCGAGGTATAATAAGGGAAAGGCTAATCATCCTTCAGTGTGCTGAGTGGCACAGGAAGAGGGGCAAGGAAAAGGCCCACAAGCACAGTGCCTTTATCGCAAATCCATTTGAATTTACGAAGAAGCTGCTGGGGCAGAAACACAGTGTTCACCTGTCATGCCCTGAGGAAGAGATAACTGTCACATTAGCAACACCCACAGTGACTGAATGAGGGAGCAAGACCTTGGCCACAGTGCAGCTCTTATATCCCTACCTGAAACTAGCGCCCTGTTCAACATCAATGAACCCACACTGAAAGAGATCATCAAGTCAGCCAGAGCATTTTCAGCCCCAGTCTCAAGTGGAGTACCATACAAGGTCTTCAAAAGGTGCCCCAGGCTTCTGGATCACCTTTGGAAAATCTACAGGGTGATCTGGAGGAGGAGAAAGGTGCCATAGCAGTGGAGATATGCAGAAGCCATATGGATTCCTAAGGAGGAGAACGCAAGCAACATCGAGCAATTTAGGATGATCTCGCTCCTCAGGGTGGAATGTCAGATCGTCTTCAAGATTTTTGCCAATCGCCTCACGGGATTTCTCTTGAAAAACTCCTACATAGACACCTCGGCGCAGAAGGAAGGAGTCCCTGGTGTTCCAGGTTGAATAGAGTACACAGGTGTGTTAACCCAACTGACCAGAGGGGCACGAGAAAGTAGGGGGGACCTGGCAGTACTGTGGCTGGACCTTGCTAATGCCTACGGATCGATCCCACACAAGCTGTTAGAATTGGCCCTGATCAGACACCATGTCCCAAAGAACATCCAAAACTTCATCCTCGACTATTACAACAACTTTAGCCTGAGCCCTGAGGGTGTCCTCTGAGACCTCAACATCAACATGGCTTTGGCTAGAAAAGCGTATCATCACTGGCTGCACAATTTTTGTGTCCCTGTTTGCGCTGGTCGTGAATATGCTTGTGAAGTCTGTGTAAGTGGAGTGCAGAGGTCCCCAATCCAAATCTGGCACCTGACAATCCCCAATCAGAGCGTTCATGGATGACCTAATGGCAACAATTACATCAGTGCCCGGATGCAGATGGCTCCTTCAAGGATTTGAATGGTTCATTACATGGCAATTAGCTTCAAGCCCACAAAATCCAGGTCTCTAGTCTTCAAGAAAGTAAGCGTAACTGACCAGTTCAGCTTCTCTTTGGGAGGCATCCAAATTCCATCTGTGACTGAAAAGCCGGTCAAGAGCCAGGGTAAGATCTTCACCCGCAATCTGAAGGACACAGCAATGCACCAGGCAATCAGCGATGACCTCAACATTCGGCTCTCCACAGTGGATAAGTCAGGGCTTCCTGGAAAATTCAAGACCTGGATATATCAACATGGAACCCTGCCTCGACTCCTCTGGCCACTGCTAATCTACAAAGCCCCAATCACCATCGTGGAGGGCTTCGAAAGGAAACTCAGCCAGTTGCTGCACAGGTGGCTGGACCTGCCGCGGAGTCTAAGCAGCATCGCCCTTTACAGGAATAACACCAAGCTACAGCTTCCTCTCAGCAGTCTGGCAGAGGATTTCAAGGTCACCCGAGCGAGAGAAGTCCTGCTCTACCGAGATTCCGCTGACACCAAGGTCTCCTCTGCGGGTATCGAAGTCAGAACAGGAAGTAAGTGGCACGTGCAGGAGGCAGTTGTGTGGGCTGAGGCAAGATTGCAGCACAGCACCCTGATGGGCACTGTGGCAACTGCTCAGGCTGGGCTCAGGAGCAACTCAAGATCTTGCTTTGGTAAAACCCGAGGAAAGGAGAGGCAAAAACTAATCCAGGAGGAAGTACATGCAGAGGTGACGGAAGCTCGCTACAGCAGAATGGTGGGTATATGCAAACAGGGGGCTGGGACCAAATGGGAGCATACAATTGGCCGAAAGATCACCTGGGCAGAACTGTGGAAGGCGGAATCACACCGATTCCAGTTTTTGGTCCCGTCATTGTATGATGTCCTCCTGAGCCCTTCCAATCTGTTCAGCCGGGGCCTGGCAGACTCACCTGCTTGCCAACTCTGCCAGAAAAGGGGCTCCTTGGAGCACATCCTGAGCTGCTGTCCAAAGACCTTGGGAGAGGGGTGGTATTGTTGGCGCCATGACCACGTTTTGCGGGCAGTAGCAGACACCACCTGCACTAGGATCAGCTACAGCAAGCAGCAACACCCAACAAAATGCACCATCGCCTTTGTTCAAGCAAGGGAGAAGCCCCAGCCCCAGCCAAAGGCTCAGGGTGGGCTGCTCACAACAGCAAGGGACTGGCCGTTCCTGGTCGACCTAGGGAGACAACTGAGGCTCACAGACACCATTGCAGCTACCACACTTAGGCCAGACATGGTCCTGATGTCCGTGGCAACATAGCAAGTGGTTTTGCTAGAGCTAACTGTCCCCTATGATGTTTGGATAGAGGAGGGGTAAGAAAGGAAGAGAGCCAGGTATGCAGATCTTGTTTGGATGGAGGAGGGGCAAGAAAGGAAGAGAGCCAGGTATGCAGATCAGGTAAGATGAGTGTCGGAGGAATGGGCGGAAGGCCCACTGTGAGCCGGTTGAAGCGGGCTGCAGGGGCTTTGCAGGCCAGTCTGTACACCGGGTCCTTGGACTCTTGGGAATTTGTGGGCTGCAAAGAAGAGCCATTAGAAACATCCTAAAAGGCATTGAAAAGGCTTCCCATTGGCTCTGGGTGAAGAGGGGTGACACTTGGCGTAATCCACTACCTGGACAGAAGTCGGGGCTTGATCCCCTCCAGCTGAGGTGCTCGGACGAGGGTGTCTGATGTTAAGACCCAAAGCACCTGATGACCACGGGTTCATTACTGCCAATGTGTCCAGGTTGTGCTACATAGTATATCAAAGAACTAGATTAGTGTTTAAACGTTTCTCTCGATAAACGTTGTGTCCAGATGAATTGGTTCAACTTTCTGGGACTCCAGGTGTGTAAACACTTAGTGGAGGGAAAGCATTCAGTTAAAACTACAATCCTGGAAATCATTGTTATTCTTGTTGCTGTTTTCTAACTTACTGACACCCGTGGTGATGTTGGCAAATGTATTGGTGTTCAACCACACTAAACCCCATAGAAACAAGCCAAAAGAGAGACTCATCGGTGTTCTCGCATTAGCACCTTACTCACCACCACATGATAAAATCTGGCCTAACCTTGGTTTGAGCTCTTGATGTGATCCCCTAAGAGCCTTGTCTGCCATTTTGCTTTGGCATCGCTTGTTCACACCCACGTCCGCCTACTATGGTGAAGATGTAAAATGATATGTGTTGATATGTGTTGCATCGTATTGAATATACCAGAAATAGAAAGCATCAAAAAGACACTTGTTTGCATGTAAATCTTCAGAATCATAGCTTTTAGCATCTTGTTTAAGTAGCCATAGAAAAGAGTGTCAGAATCACAGTGTGATGGTATGAATCCTCTAGATGTACAAGTTCAAGAGTAAAGCCCAGTGTTTTAAATGAGCTTAACATGAGGCTCACTGGCCACTCACTGAACCGCCTCTGGGCCTAATGTTTGCTTGAGGGCATACCACACAAACTTTATTGTAATTATATATTTTGTATTGGTTTGTAATGTGCTGTAGTTGTTGTTGTTAAAGCCCTGCTCCTTAGCCCTTATCCCTCATGAGAAAATACCTGACCTTTTAGCATTGGATATGCTGCTCCCATGCATTTCGCTTTTAAAAATATATATACTATAATCAGCACTATCTGCATCTTTTATGTGTAATCCATTTATTATTCATTGACTGTAATGATGTGAAAGAGAATTCTTAAGTTTGCATCAGATAACAGTGATTTTGACGTTAAAATAAAAAAAAGTTTCAGAAAAAGACATTTTTAATTTATTATTAAATGGCATAAATAAAGCTCACATTGAGTTCAAATACAAATAGATATGTACACGTGTTCTACTGAGTCTTTCTGTTTGACAACCCTACGAGGATGCGAAGGCACTTTTGTCTTATCATACGAGGCACACCTTTGAACTGCGATCAAGAAAGGCACATACTATAGATATATATATATGGTAAACAATGAACAAGGACATTAACTTATTCTATTTACACACATATACACATTTATGTTAGCACAGCCATTTTTTTTTCTTAACATATTTCAGAATAAAATCAAGGAGCCCTAACAACAAATGCTCAGAAGTCACCAGAAATTGGTCTAGTGACCAGGTCCACGTACACATTTTAACTGTTGTAACATTGCACCTCCACACAAAATAATCAGGATTTTTAACATTTTCTGTGTGTGTGTGTATATATATATATATATATATATATCCATGTATCCATCCATCCATTATCCAAACCGCTTATCCTGCTTTCAGGGTCACGGGGATGCTGGAGTCTATCCCAGCAGTCACTGGGCGGCAGGCGGGGCGACACCCTGGACAGGCCGTCAGTCCATCACACAGGGCCGACACACACACACACACACACACACACACACATTCATACCTATGGACAATTTAGTTCGGCCAATTTGCATGACCTACATGTCTTTGGACTGTGGGAGGAAACCGGAGTCCCCGGAGGAAACCCACACAGACACGGGGAGAACACGCAAACTCCACAAAGACGATGACCCCCCAAGGTTGGACAACCCTGGGGCTCGAACCCAGGACCTTCTTGCTGTGAGGTGACCGTGCTAACCACTGCGCCACCGTACCACCATATAAATGTGTGTGAGATAACACTGCATTAGCAGCAATGATACTGAGCAGTATTTCGTGTCTTTAAAACACCAATGAACTTGTGTGATAAAGTGTCCACCAGGAAAATCACTGGCGGACAATCCGTGAATGGGAAAATTTATGTCCTGGTTTTCTTATTGGCTGCACACATATAGCTGTATAAGAAGATTTGAATAACAAACACACAGACGACTGCTCAATATAACGCCGGCTAATGGAGCGCTAACTCTACAACACACAAATAAAGATAATGTTGAAAAAAAAAGTAATTGTTTCCATTTTAGATGATTTTTGAGGCCCTTCCTTCATCACATCATCGTGTCTTCTCAAGCTGCAGATGACCTCTGTCAGTACGGCATACTCCATCTACGACTTCAGCAGGACTCTGACAGGGTAACAAGTTCGGAGACTTTCAGACAGTCATTAGTCTGGAATGGTTAATCAAGAGAGATTGTTCACACAAAGCCGTCCTGTACATTGTGACGGCTGCATTTCGCTCCCCTAGGCTATCACCTTACAAATGATAGCTGAGCAGTGAGACAAGGAGGGAGGTTGGTTGCCGAGTGTCTCGGAGGTCGCCGCCTGCTCAGTAGCTCTGAGCCACGGGAGCCCAGGATGCTGTCAGCCGAGCAATGGAGCTTTCAAACTGGGCTTCCCCGACACCCACCTCGGTCAGGCTGGGGTCATACATGGAGGAAGGCGATGAGACAGGCAGTGAGGAGGTCAGGCCTGTGTAGGAGGAGCCTCTCAGGAACTGGGAGGTCAGACCCCCTGCGATGGAGCCCGAGGCTGAGCCAGAGGGAGTGAGAGTTGTCCCAGCTACCGACCATAGGCTGGGATACTGGCTGTGGGAAAGAGATACATGGCGTTACCGTATCTCACTTGACAGATAGTTATGAGAAGTGTAAGTGTGGGAATGGTAAAAAAAATATGTTATATGATATGATGTTCAAATACAACCATACAGATAATAACTGGATGCCCAAAGAGGGCCACCTCCGGTATTGATGTCATTGGGTCCTCCTCGCTCATCCCACAGTGCAATGCGTACCTTGCAACATCCCGCCTCGTCCTCTCTGTCAACACTGGTAAGACAAAGAGGTGGACGTAGGGACGCTTTGCATTGTGGGACAGCGGGGTATTCGGACAAAGCGGCAGGATCAAACCGGAAGCCGGTCCATCCTTGTGCACCTCTAAAATTACCGAATTCGACCGTGTATGCTGCCGTCTATAGACTCACCTGGAGTTGGATGTGGAGTTGGTGGTGTGGGACAGCGTGCCCATGCCTGTGGAATTGGGGATCTGAAGAGCCGACCAGCTGTCATGAGTAGGCAGGCTCCCTGAGGTGTTGTCCATGTAGTTGTCTGAAAATCAGAATGGAGAGCGTTTATGATCCCAGTTAAATTCCAGTGGGTTTTGTTGGGGTGGGTCCAAACGTGCTGAATTTTACAGAGGGAAAATAAATCGTGATTTTCAATGCTATCTCTCAACGTATGATGTAGGGCTAACAATCCATTAGCAGCCATTATACTGGGAAGTCTTCTGTGCATCACCAACATTTTGTGGAAAAGTGTCCGCTGGTGACGGCACTGGAAGAAAAGCTGTGAATGTGAAAAATCACTTCCTGGCTCCCTGATAGGCTGCAGCGTAGGAGAAAATAAAAACATCGTCTATAAACAATGTAGCCCTGTTATTTGCATTTTGTTATACAGCTGTACGTAGTGTTGATATTCACATTTTCTTATACAGTGCAGCCTATTGGCAAACCAGGAAGTAATGTTTCCCATTCCCGGATTTTCCACCAGCGATGTCACCGGCAGACATAATTTCGGCGGTGTGACAGAGACGCACAGAAGACTACTCAGTATTAAGGCTGCTAATGCATTGTTATCCCTACGACATAATCGTGATTATAGTCGATCGTTTTAGGGGCAGCATGGCTCAGGAGGTAGAGCGGGTCGTCTAGTAATTGGAAGGTCACTGGTTCGATCCCCAGCTTCTGCAGAGAGAGTGTTGAAGTGTCCTTGAGCAAGACACTGAACCCCTTAACTGCTCCTAATGAGCAGGTACCTTGCATGGCAGCCTCCACCATCAGTGTATGAATGTGTGTGAATTTGTGAATGTGAGGCAGACACTGTAAAGCACTTTGAGTCGTCGCTAGACTAGAAAAGTGCTGTATAAATGCAGTCCATTTACCATTTATCATAGTGATTACAGCTGCTGTGCGGGGATCTTACTTGTGCTGGGGCTGCGGTGGGGGTAGTGGCTAGGGTACGGGGCAGTCCGGTGGCTCCTCAAGCTGGAGTAACGCTCACAGTAGGACCCGGAGGAATGGCCTGCTGTCCCGCTGAACTGAGGAGGGCTGCTGCTGGGGCAGATAGGACTTTGGCCCGGGAGGAACCAACCCCCAACTGAGGAGAAAAAAAAAAGTTTAGGGATTTCACGTCACCCCAATTCTCTGATAGCCGCTTCTTATTATTGAGGACCGTGCAATTGCCAGGTTGTGGAGCTGCAGATGGAACTCACGTTGGGAGTACCCAGACTGCTGGCTGTCCACGCTGTGATCGGGGACGTCCTTATGGTCACTCCTGCAATCCAAACAAAACAACAAATAAATCACAGACTGTCATTTAGAAAGGTGCTAGGTCTCAGTCTTAGCAGGTCAGGAAATGTTGTTTTTAAGTTGCAGTAATCCTGCTCGTCGTTTCCCCCTTACCTCTCCTTCGCATCCAGGAAAGCTTTAGCGAAGGGATTGTGCTTGATCTTCAGAGCGGTGATCTGTGGAAGCGGCAGACGTCAGAATTGTTAAAACCTTTCAGTCAACGTCCGTTTCATTTGACTAACGGGGAAATCAGCGTGTTTGCTTGTGCTAGATCTTACCTCTTCATTCTGGTAAGCCGTAACGGCGATAAACTGTGTCTCGGGGAACGATTGGCTGCTGATCATTTTTTGTATCCCTCCGACTTTCACGATGTGTATCCTCGGCTCGTATTTGTGCAAAGAGTTCAACATGATCTATAAAGAAGTTAGGGGTTAATCGTTACAGAAATGTGTTATTCTGGAAAAAGAAGCTCCACAGAGCTACATGTCGGTCCATGGTTTGTGTCAACAGCAATGTGGATGTAGAGAGATCTGGACCTTTATTGCCTCGCTTAAGAGTTTTGAGCCCGTGTGCTCTGTTGGGGGGGGGGGGGGTCCAAATAACCCATTATGAAAATACTCAACAATAAATAATTGATATGATCAATATTTGAGGTGAAGATATATTGGATAGTTTCCAAATACATTTTACAATTATATTTCTATTAAATCCAAAAGGTGGGCCTGGGTCAGTGTGACTTGCCAACATTTAACATCCATTAAACCAGTGGTTCTCAACCTTTTTGGGGTCCTGGACCCCCTGCGTATTTTTGATCTACCCTGAGGACCCCTCCACCTGATCTTGGGGGAGGGGGGGTTGCAATTTGATAGAAACAGTAGAAACTGCATTTTAAATTGCATTATAGCGTTTATTCACTCTTTGGGGCAAAAATAAGAGCTTTCAGTTGTAACTTAGATATAGTTAACAAAACAGAATTCTTATCCAGTAACTTTCAGATATATGTAACAAAACAGAATATGTATTCAGTAACTTTCAGATATATGTAACAAAACAGAATATGTATTCAGTAACTTTCAGATATATGTAACAACACAGAATATGTATTCAGTAACTTTCAGATATATGTAACAAAACAGAATATGTATTCAGTAACTTTTAACAATGCAAACGGGAGCGAGATCTCTTATTAAAATACAATAAATGACACTTGTGAAACAGATGTAATTAGGGAAAAAAGTCCTGTTACCCTTTATAGTTTAGATAGATAAAGGTCTCAGTCACATTTGAGTAAAATAATCCTATTTCTATAAATGTCATAGGATCTTTTTCTTAAAGATATTTTATTTTCACGGACCCCTTGCAATTACACCACGGACCACTAGGGGTCCGCGGACCCCCGGTTGAGAAACACTGCATTAGACTAACTGATGAACTGGTGGATTAAGTGTTTTTTTTGACTGGCGGTCAATTGGGGATCCGTCCCGGTTTGGTTCGCGCCTCCTCACCTGTCCGCCCCCGTTCAGCTTGTTGGACAGCTTGACTTTGCTGAAGGAGACCGGCGCCTTCATCCAGTGGGCGCCGAAGTTGGGCGAGTCCGGGTGGATGTACACGCAGCTGGGGCTCTGCGGCTCCGGTTTGCCGCCGGGGACCCACTCCCCGTTCACGTACTTCCACCGGTTGTTGTCCGCCGCCACGAAATCCAGCAGCACCGAGTACATGGCGTTGGGGTCCAGCCCGGTGACGCTTGTTCTCAGCACCGGAAACATCCTCCTAGAGTAACACAGTAACGAGAGGAAGGGGGGAAGAAGAAGAAGAAGAAAACAAAAACGATGCAGAGGTGGTGGGAAAAACCCGGTCCAGAAAGTAAAAACCCTAACCGTGTCTTCACTCCATCCATGTGTTAAACCGTCAGATTGCGCTATTTTCCCCCAAATCAGCCGGTTTAATACGTGGATGGAGTAAAGACACGGTTAGGATTTTTACTTTCTGGACCGGGGTTTTTCCCACCTTTGATTACGCTAATACATTACGGTAACGTGTTTACGCCAATTGACAAAACGGTCCCTCATGAAGTCACACGTCAGGGTTTTCATATTGGGGAACTTTGCGCCTTTGCGGCCTCCCGAGTTACGCTTACTGACCCAGCGGCGAACCGAGAGGCGAACATGGATACATACGCAACCACGGGAAGTGCCGCGGCCGGGAGGCGAACCCGTGTCGCCCGCACCGCGGGAGACATCGCTGACCGCTCGGCTAAAGGGTCAGACCCGGCAGCCGGCGTGTCTACTTATCCGTACACGTTACAATATATTATAGCGGTAATTCTACTACGATATATCCACGGAGGCAAATCAACCTGCTGACATGTACCGGCATTTATTTCCCTAACCGAACGCGTTCAAACCCAAACCCCGACTGCTCTGCGTCATCACACGGCGTGATAACGGTCCTCGGCGCGGGGGGCTGCGAGACCGGGTCGGGGCCCGGCTTTGGGGACATACCTTCCGGTTTTGGTGACGATCATTTCGTTGGTCAGTTCTTTGAACTTGGTCCACAACTCGGCGTCCTCCAGTGTCAGTTTAATATCCCGCTCCGAGGCGTCCCCTTTCTCGCTGCCCTTTTGAAACTCGCTCTCCACGGCGCTGAGGAGGTGATCCAAACGCTGGTCGGGATTGGAGGAAGACATATTTCCAAGCGATGTAGAAGTTTCTTCTTCTTCTTCTTCTTCTTCTTCTTGTTCGTCTTCTTCTTCTTCTCTTTGCCCGCAGGTGGTAGGACTCGACTGTCTCCGCTGACAGCGCGACAAGGCCTACAGATAGTGTTGACCCATGCTCTCGAGGCCTTATAATTTAAAGGCCCCAAGGGACCTCATGGGGGGAGTGGGCGTGTCTTAAACGAACAGACCACGCCCCCTTCCCCCGCTCCAGTCCTCTCTAAACATCAGAGCCGCTTTACAAATACTTTATCAATTAGGCTAAGCAGTTATTATCAAAACTCACAGGGTACCGATGGAAATATCAAATCCACTGTGACGACCCCTGGGAAACAGGAAATAGGCCGAAAGAAGAAGAAGAAGAAGAAGAAGAAGAATTATTATGAAAAACATCCTATTGCCACCCTATGATATGTGGCCTTTCTCAGCATGATGTATTAATGCAGTTTTAGAATAAAAGTAATTTTATAGCTGTTTGTAACGGCCGATTTGACCGTACCATGAATGTCTACAGAATTAATTACAGATTTTTTTTTTTAAATTATCGAGAAATATTCTCTCGGTGTAACTTCTCATCGGTGCCCTTACAGAGCCTGCCTTCACACCAGTGGGAGCCTATAGAGAGCCATGCATGGTGAAGCACAAAAGGAAAGAGACAGCGCCGCGGCCCGAGTGCCTTTGAACTCAGTTGTATATTTGCAACTAATGCTAATCTTTTGTTGCTCCAAATACACATGTGAGGCTGCTTGTGTTTACCGGGGACGAGCCATTAAATGCAGCAGCCAGAGTGCGGACGCTTCCTTCGGCTGCCGTCACGGTGCTTAGTTTGGCACGAATGTCTCAGTATCGCATTTTCCGTCAGATTGTCAGAAATTGGGCCCGCGTGCTCACTTCGTTTCCATTATTAGACGGAATAATTGGCTGTATATTGCCGACTGGTGCCAGTATCTCGGCCACACATACTCAGCCAATTCAGATATTGAAGTGGTTGTTCACTGTGAATGATAAGACCACGTAGAGTTGATATTTATTTCTTACTTGAAAGTGTACCGACAAATCTATCTTCCCATAAATATACAATTACCATCAGATTGCTTGGTTATTTCCCACCGGGCCTCCACACAGCAGCCCTCAGCTGTCCGGCAGGCCCATTGATCCTGTGAAATGTTAGATGTGACGTGGGCCCTCCTGTTTTCCTGTCTCCTCCATCCTGGGCTCTGTGATGTACTTGGAATTGAGTGAGGGCTTTGGAGCGCGACTCCGCTTTACTACACCACTTCCTCCAGCTCCACAAAGGCCATAAATGTAAAGGGGTTCTCTCACACCTTTCCATCCCATATCATTCAGCGGCCTCTTTCTTTTTCCTTTTTTTCTTATATTGGAGCCCGAGAGAGAGAGAGAGAGAGAGAGAGAGAGAGAGAGAGAGAGAGAGAGAGAGAGAGAGAGGGAGGGAGAGAGAGAGAGGGGGGGGAGAGGAGGGAGAGTGTTAAACTAGTCGCATACAGGACATACCCCCTACAACTAGGCATGCTGTCTCTATTCCTAAGCCCCCCAACCCCAATAAAGACAGATGCACAGACAGAGATACTCTCTCTCTGTCTGTCTGTCTGTCTGCCTCTCCCTCCATCTCTCTACCCCCCGTTATTCTCTCCCTCTCTCTGTGTGTCTCTCTCTCACTCTCTCTCTCTCTCTCTCTATGTGTGTCTCTCTCTCCACTCCTCTCTGTCTCTCCCTCTCTCTCTCCCTCTGTCTCTCTCTCCTTCTCTCCTTCTCTCCCTCTGTCTGTCTGTCTGTCTGTCTGTCTGTCTGTCTGTCTGTCTGTCTGTCTGTCTGTCTGTCTGCCTCTCCCTCCATCTCTCTACCCCCCGTTATTCTCTCCCTCTCTCTGTGTGTGTCTCTCTCACTCTCTCTCTCTCTCTCTCTATGTGTGTCTCTCTCTCCACTCCTCTCTGTCTCTCCCTCTCTCTCTCCCTCTGTCTCTCTCTCCTTCTCTCCCTCTGTCTGTCTGTCTGTCTGTCTGTCTGTCTGTCTGTCTGTCTGTCTGCCTCTCCCTCCATCTCTCTACCCCCCGTCATTCTCTCCCTCTCTCTGTGTGTGTCTCTCTCCCTCTGTCTCTCTCTCCTTCTCTCCCTCTGTCTGTCTGTCTGTCTGTCTGTCTGTCTGTCTGTCTGTCTCTCTCTCTCTCTCTCTCTCTCTCTCTCACACACACACACACACACACACACACAGCCTCATAGAGATGTACTCAGCACAACAGTGACAGGAAGCTGAATCCTACATCTGAGAGACTTAGAAAGGTGAGAGAGCACCGAGTCATGACGGCAACAAATCCATTCTCTGCATCAACTAAGTGGCGATATCTAGTAGCTGGACCTCTCTAGAGCCAATAACACCCGAAACTGGTCTACAAATAATGTTCGTACGAAGAGCATGACGATGAGCGAACGTCTGTCTGGAATATTGTTTACTTGAAAACCGCCGGAGGTTTCCTGCTCGTCTCCCTGTTGCACACCACTCGCCGGGGACTCGGGGGTTAAACGGCTCGGTCCTGCTCTGGCATCAGCACACACTCACCTAGGTGAGAAATATTACAGAGGTCTGGTGCTTCACAAAGGGACAGTTATAACGATGCATATTTTCCAGAGGACTACGCTGGCTCAAATAAGTAAACACAGAAAGGCGAATGAGTCAGCCCTGGGAAGAAAAAACAGTCGCACACCTACACACACACACACACACACACACACACACACACACACACACACACACACACACGCACGCACACACAAAAGGCTTGACAGCTTATTTTCTGTTACATATGTCTTAAATAGATGACAAATGACAAAACCATGCAGTAATTATTGCAGTAATAATTAAAAGTGTGTCTGAGGATGACAGTATACATCAGTTGGAGATTGTTACCATGTTCCTCTCATTTGAGCCCTGCCATGACATAACGATAATTAATAATATCATTTTGAAGAATGAGCATGAGTATATGAAAAATGTTGAAACATTGGTTAGGTTGATGGGAAATCGGGACAGGATCGGACCTCAGAAATGTATGAGAGATGTGTCTCTGAAGAAAAACACTAACAAGCTGGCCAAAAGTGCAGAAACTCAGTGCAGTAAATATATCTCAATAGTATCCAGACACATAAGTAATATATAAGACACATATAAGGCATATAAGACAAATAAGTACAAGTATAGGCTAAATGTACTTAACTTTTCTGTATTCTTGTCAGTATAAGCCAATTATGCTTAGGTGTAATTTTGTTTAGCAGCTCTCTGATAAGTACATAAAAGGTAAACTGAAAGCATACTCGCTTATTTTTAGTTTAAAAGAAGTATAATAATAGTACACTTGAATAAACTTTTTTCTAAGGGCAGCTTTACTGTCCAAGACAGCTAGCTAAATGGAAGCTGGTTAAATGGAAGCTAGCTAAACAGAAGCTAGCTAAATGGAAGTTGGCTAAATGGAAGTTGGCTAAATGGAAGCTGGCTAAATGGAAGCTAGCTAAATGGAAGCTGGCTAAATGGAAGCTAGCTAAATGGAAGCTGGCTAAATGGAAGCTAGCTAAATGGAAGCTAGCTAAATGGAAGCACTTAGAACAAGATCTAATGAGTGTACCTCTCCCGTCTATATTGGGAGACAAAACTCTCCAAAAATAATATTTAGATAAGTTGACTAAGTGGGCCTTGTGATGGACTGGGGGCCTATCCAGGGTGTCTCCCCGCCTGCTGCCCAATGACTTTTGGGATAGGCTCCAGCATCCCTGCGACCCCAATTGAGAAAAGCGGCTTGGATAATGGATGGATTATCCAGACGTGAACCACACCTCAAACTGAACTTCTGCACACTAACCTACGCACACTCCCTGAACCAACCACTGACGTTGACACATGTAATTTTCTTTTAAGCTTACCAGTAAACATCAAAATATATGTTCCTATCCTCTATCTTCTCTCACATGACCTTGTCTCATAGTAAAAAGAGGACATGCTCTGCAGCGCTCTCATGTTAGTGACCAGCATGGGGCAACTTTTGCCCCAACCATGTCCTCCTGCTGAATAGTTGAGACGTTAGCGATACGAGGGCCATTGTTAACTCTATACCATTTATTTCAGCTGACTGTGGACGAGAGCGTCGGCTGAATGCCCACAGTGACACAATAACGTGGATGTAAGTTCAAGAACGAACCCGTGGACTTCCTGCCCTGCACCGCGGCCGACCTCACCTGCATGTTGTTAGTGTGTTAAGTGTCTTTTTGTGTGATCAAGTGAATGGGGCATGAAAGAGTAAAGGTGGATTCGCAGTCAGCCACTGTATTGTATTGTAATGGTTCTTTATTACAGGGAGCGAGGCGCTGTGTGCATGAAGAGGTGTTGCCTTAAGGACAGAAAGGCCAACGAGTCACTTCCCTACATCTTCAAATAATCCTACCGGTAAAACTACCCCCCCCTGCCCACCCACCCACCCCCCACTCTCTCATCTCCCACACACACACACACACACCAGCCCACCCTGATGTGGATTGAGCCCCTGAGATTCGTCTGTCACACTTGCGTTTCCACTTCAAGTTCAGGAAATCTAAACTTTCCTCTTCTAATCACCCGTCTCTTTGAAGGGGATAAAAAGAATTGGTGGGGACAGTAATTGCACCCCCCCCCACACACACACATACACACACACACCGGCACCCCCCCCCCTCCCCGCCCTCAGATAGGAGCTGGGGACCTTTGGCATGCTAATGATAGGAGGCACAGCCTCGACACTCCTGATGATCAACCTACCCTGCAGAAGGAGGACAGGTTGTTACACCGCAGACACCCCTCCTTAGATCACTCCATCACAAGAAATGCAATGCTAAAAGTGAAAAAGTAAAACCAGCTCCCCCCCCCCCCCCCGGGTGTGACTGTGTAGGAATCGGAGCACCATGCAAGCAGTTACCCGGATAAGTAAAAGTAAAAGCCGGGTATAAATGAAAGGAAAATGTTGAAACGGGAGGATTGCGTGACACTTAGAGCACCAATTAGACCGGATCTGAGCTGCTGTCAGTGAGGATCTGGATTTAATAACCTGAGTCATAGAGAGGAGAGGGAGGGTCCCCGTTCAGGCCTGCTTGTGTAGAGGTAATGGACCCGGTTTGTCCTCTGCAAACCATTGCTGCTTTCCCCCTTTTCTGAAGAGAGAGAAGGTAAGCAAGGAGAGCAGACCATCAGCTGCCTTTAATGCAAAAACTCCACCTTTCACACCGCGAAAGGCGGAGGGAACATTATGAAAACCATGTGCTATTATGAGATGTCTGTGGTCCTGGTAGGAGACCTGGTCTGTGGTCCTGGTAAGAGACCTGGTCTGTGGTCCTGGTAGGAGATTTGATGTGTGGTCCTGGTAGGAGATTTGATGTGTGGTCCTGGTAAGAGACCTGGTCTGTGGTCCTGGTAAGAGACCTGGTCTGTGGTCCTGGTAGGAGATTTGATGTGTGGTCCTGGTAGGAGATTTGATGTGTGGTCCTGGTAAGAGACCTGGTCTGTGGTCCTGGTAAGAGACCTGGTCTGTGGTCCTGGTAGGAGACCTGGTCTGTGGTCCTGGTAGGAGATTTGATGTGTGGTCCTGGTAGGAGACCTGGTCTGTGGTACTGGTAGGAGATTTGATGTGTGGTCCTGTGAAGAGACCTGGTCTGTGGTCCTGATTCTTGGTACTGGTCTGTGGTCCTGGTAGGAGACCTGGTCTGTGGTCCTGGTAAGAGACCTGATCTGTGGTCCTGGTAAGAGACCTGGTCTGTGGTCCTGGTAGGAGATTTGATGTGTGGTCCTGGTAAGAGACCTGGTCTGTGGTCCTGTGAAGAGACCTGGTCTGTGGTCCTGATTCTTGGTACTGGTCCGTGGTCCCGGTAGGAGACCTGGTCTGTGGTCCTGGTAAGAGACCTGGTCTGTGGTCCTGGTAGGAGACCTGGTCTGTGGTCCTGGTAGGAGATTTGATGTGTGGTCCTGGTAAGAGACCTGGTCTTCGGTCCTGTGAAGAGACCTGGTCTGTGGTCCTGGTTCTTGGTCCTGGTCTGTGGTCCTGGTAGGAGATTTGATGTGTGGTCCTGGTAAGAGACCTGGTCTGTGGTCCTGGTTCTTGGTACTGGTCTGTGGCCCTGGTCTGTGGTCCTGGTAAGAGACCTGGTCTGTGGTCCTGTGAAGAGACCTGGTCTGTGGTCCTGGTTCTTGGTACTGGTCTGTGGTCCTGGTTCTTGGTCCTGGTAGGAGACCTGGTCTGTGGTCCTGGTTCTTGGTACTGGTCTGTGGCCCTGGTCTGTGGTCCTGGTAAGAGACCTGGTCTGTGGTCCTGTGAAGAGACCTGGTCTGTGGTCCTGGTTCTTGGTACTGGTCTGTGGTCCTGGTCTGTGGTCCTGGTAGGAGACCTGGTCTGAACAGCGGGCTGATCTCAGTGCCTCTCTGAAGGTGTGTGGAGCAGCAGGTCAGATGATTTACAGGCTGTTCTACCTCGGAGACTGTTTACCTGGAAACCTCTCGTCTTCACGGCACAGCTTCCCTGCAGCGGTTTCATTAAGTAGCCTCTGAGGAACCTGATAAATATGGAGGAGGGCTTATTTATCATAAGTAACACGCATCACAAAACAAAAAAAGAGAACACACAACCGCATCCCTTCAAGTGTTGCCATGTTACAAGTTAACAGATAGCATCAGTAATGTTCAAACTGGAGATAGACAACGTCTGATTTTCACGGCAACCCCCTTCACGTGTGCTTCAGATGGAGAGGAGCAGCTCGACAGCTCGTATAAATCACCGGAGAAATTCCTCACTTTGATTTTATCGTCATAACTGTGACTTTCCTACACGGCGTGCTGACTGACACGTAAGGCCGACAGCAGCAAATGGTCAAACATTTTGATTTACGCGGACTTTGCTACGGGCGTACGAGTAGAACCGGAGAAAAGCTCGACATCTGGACTCTTTATTTCATTTTTTCAGTGAAGTTTTTTGTTTGAAGGAAAAAAAAAATCAGATTACACGGGTCTACAAAAATATAGTTTTTGTTTTCTTGCGTGGACTTTGGAAACTTTTTGGGCTAATTTTGGGCTGCTGAATCCAAATCTGAGCTCAGATTTGCTCTGTCACATCAGGTTCTCGTGCTAGCTGCATGCTCCTTATTCAGGATTTTACAAAAGTGGACCATCTTGTCTGGCGATCTTGGTGGGGATAAAAAATGACCCCTATTCATTTCCTAAGTAATGCCATGCTAGGCCGAGTGTTGATTTATTCACTGTAATCATTTCTGCATCTATCGATCTTCCAATGCAACAAGTGTTTTTTTAACCTCCGAGTGTAAAATTGCTGTTTTCTCAAAAATAAGGATTTTTTTTCCATAGTTCAAAAACCTGACGTGATGGGCAAGAACTGACGCCAGATTTGGATTCAGCACCCAAAAGTGAGCCGGAATCCGTTGAAAAACCCCCCATGCGAGAAACATTGGTGTTGACCGGTGTTATGTCACGGCCCTCCTCCGCGGCTCGTATTCCTTTTTGCGGATATCTCCTGCTTTTTTTCCATCGAAACCGGTGCTGCCCGATGTAAATATGAGCAGCTGAGGTCAGCAGACACCGGTGTGTGAGAAAACACAGTTAAACCTCCTCGGCCCAGCCCCCAGCTGTGTACAGACACACACACACACACACACACACACACACACACAAATACACACTCGGAGTGGATTGTGTGTGGGGTGAGCTCACACCTCGGTCTGTGTCAGGTTGACGTGACGGATCGTCTGTGCTGGGAAGCGTCGAAGTAAATTACCCGACATTAGCAGATATTAATCACTTATGCAGACCGGTGTGGCACGCAGACCTTCTGTGACCTTCCAGGACTGCGGCAGATAGCGGAGCCGGGGCAGGACAGGGGAACGCCGGCTGTGGGAGAACTGAATGGGGGAGGGGGGGGGGGGGGGTTTCCACCGACAAACAGGGTAAGTGTTAAAAGACAGGGGGACGAATGATAGGTGTAGCCAGCAACGTTATTTACCCACAGGCGAGGGGACGTGTGACCACCGAGCGGGCTCGTCACCTTCTTCCTGTGGCATCACTTCCTCCTTCTATAAATGCACAATTAAAATGAGACGTTCCCACGACACGGCGTCGCCTCCTTATGCATGGCCCACGGTTGCTCGCGGGGATGTCTTGGGTTGTGGGGCCCATCCGCCGGGGGACACCGGCGCGGAGACGGGAGGGGGGTGGGGGTGGGGGGTTTCATTTTTCACAACGCTCCATCCCACGTGGCGGAGTCCTGGTCCCATCTCGGACAGTCGCGGCCAGCATCTGCACAGGTCACCCCTACTCTCACCCGGGTCTAAGGGCCCCGGCAGGCCGGAGTATCGGAGGAAGGTGGGTGGGGGTGGGGGGGGGGGTTGCAGCGCAGCACACCGTAAACCTTGGGGTAAACAAAGGGGGCTGGGCTGCTTTTTACTGCCTTCCCACGCCAGGCAGCAGCAGCAGCTTGAGTGGAAAGTGTCACCTGTAATATGGCGGCTCGGCCCCTTGCGGCGGCACGCAGCCAGTGTGAGGCCTGCCCGGCGGCCCAGGTGTACAAACAGCAAACAGAGGGCCCAGATCAAAGGGGCTCATTAAAAGACAATAGAGGCACCCCCACCCCACCCCCAGCCCACCCCACCTCGGTCCTGCTGGGGCTTTCAGCTCAGCAGAGACAGCCAATCAGCCTGCTCCTTGCCACCGGGAGAGCGCCCCCTTCTGTACACTCTGCTGTTTGGAAAGAGAAAAAACACAAGTCAGGGGGCAAGTTTGGGTGGGGGTGGGGTGGGGGGTTGGGGTCAGAGCTCAGGTCGGAATACTTACTTCAGATATGTTGTGTTGTGTTTTCTTGTGCACCTTTTCCGCTACATGGTACCGACTCGACTCGACTCGACTCGACTCGACTCGACCGGACTCGCTTCTTGTCGTTTTCCATCACCGTAACAGTGTCCTGTCAGTGTAGTTGGTCTGCGCTGATTTTGGTACCCGCTCCAGTTGTTTTCAAACCTCGACAAAGATGGTACCAGAAAAGCGGTAGCAGTTTCCAAAATGCTGGTACTTTCCAGTAATGGAAAACGAGTCGAGTCGAGTCGAGCCGGTACCACGTAGTGGAAAAGGGGCGTTAGTGATAAGATTTCACATTTAGCACAGATTTTATAAGCAATAAGGACGATAAAAGCCAATCGGCAATTGTGACCACACTTCAACCCAGCAACTCAACGGTTCACACTGGTCACTTATCCCGACTATATGACCCTCTCGTTTTCCCACCCCAGCTCTCGGGGCAGAAAACTGATACCACACATGGTCAACAGCGACATCGGACAAAATGAATCGGTAGAAAGTATACTCGCGTCAGGCATTCCCTGTGATTTCAGTGTCACTGAGAGAAAGACTCTCGCTCAACCGTTGTGCGCCCCGGCTCGCGGGCTGCACAACAGTCGTCATTCACGTCGCCGCAAAATGCGACTATTCAGTGGAATATATGAAAAAAACGAGGCGTTTGGAGGCGGAAAGCGTGTGGGCCCCGAGATGCAGCGTTGCTTGTGAGGGTCTGGGAAAGCCTGTCTGGACTGAGCAGACAAGCAGCAGCCTCCAGCTTTGATGGGGAGTCTTCTTTGTAGTTGGCGTGGAGAGGGGCTTGTTAGTCAGTAAAAGTGAGGGCTAAATAGCTCCCCGACAGGAAGCAGTTTACACGGTGACGCTCAACCTGCCTGTGGCCCTCTATTGTCCTTGGCCCCATGTCCCACTTCATTACCATTTCCATAAGAAAGGAACAGTAATTACCCCTTTTATTCTGCTGGCCCTTCATCTTGGAACACCCCCCCCCACCTCCTCCTCCTCCTCCTCCTCCTTCTTCTCTCTCTGTGTGGTTTTCTGTCCTCCCTCTCTTCCCCTTGTACCAAGATGGCTGCCGTTTTCACGGATTGGGACATAATGCCATAAGTCTGCAGCAGTAACACTGAATGCGTTTTCCACGAATGTGCAAACACGACCAGAAGGATGTTGTTTGTGTAGGATTTCAGACTCGCCAGAACAGGAACTGAGCGAGTCGGTGTAACTAAACCGTACCGTGACACATATTCCGGTGTCCCGAAACTACACGGAAGCCTCTCTTTTCGTTTGGCCGACCCGCAAACTGCGTCGCCCCACGGGGTCAGCGTGCCTGAGGATCTCCTGCCCTTTGACCTGACCTCAAAGAGAAGCTACTGGCTCCACCGCTTGGACAAGCTACTGTGAAAAGCAGCTTTACGTCTTCATACGCTCCCATGAACACAAGTCCCTAACGAGGGACGGACAGATTGTCAGCGCACGGTGTCTCTACAGCTTCCAACAGAGAAATCAGCTGTGAAAACATTCAGGATCTGTCGAGTGTCAAGTCCACACAGGAATGTAAGGCCGAGCATCGAAATGACTAATTTAAACATTTGAATCGTTGGGGTTTTTTCCCCCACTCAGTTTGGTCAAATTTTACGTGTTACGAGACACAAGAGCAGCACTGGATTAAAAGTATTTCAAGCATTCAGAACGTGCAGAATAATATTAACCTTAACCGAGTTTGGCATTTGATCAAAGCTGAAGTAAACAGCCGTAAGGAGGGGGGCCATCTGAAGTTAACCCCCACCACCTACCTCCCTGCCCCGCCCCACAATCCACAGCCTGCCCCTGTCCCACTTTGAACTTCCCAGGCGAACGGCAGAGAAATGCAGCGAGAAGACGGATTAATCTATGCGGAGAGAACGACCGACAACCTCTTTCTCTCTCGCTCAGTAAATCCTATCAAGAGCACGGACGCATGCAAACACCCACACTCAAACATGTCCTCCTCACTCACACTTGGTAGGGGGACCTGTGCCCCTTACGATTCTGTAAATGTCCGTTCACTCCCGAAGAAAATCAGAGCAATCACACAATTTCTCCATCCAAACTTGAGTTACTGTATGCTGGCTTAATTAATTCGGGTTCGATGGGGAAGATTCAGATTTCAGATACCGTGTAAGGCCGCCCCATAACGTTGGGAAAGATGGAGCCCGGGTCTCCTGTCAAGGGAAGGGGAGGTTCCACTGGACCCCTCCTCCGGCGAGTTGAACCGTTTTAGTCATGGACCCCATGTGGGCCCCGACAAAAGAGCCACGCTGGAATCACCGTCTGCCCTATTGTTGTGAGGGGAGCCAGGGAGGCTGGGCTCAGGCTGGAGGTAGGGTCCCCGCTCCCATCGCCACAGCAGGCCTCCCGTTTATTTGCTTTGGAGATTGCCTCATCCCAGGTGACAGTAAAGGTACCAGCGCTGAAGATGATATACTGCACCGTAACTATTCTTAGCATTCTTCCTGAGGCTTTTTTACTGTGGCATTTTTCCTCAGCTGAATGGAGGGTCTAAGTATATGGAGGGTTGTCGTACATTGCATGCAATGTAATGTGATTGTAAAGCCCTCTGGGAGGGAATTGTGATTTAGAGCGATGCAAATAAATTTGACTTGACTTGAATTGCCTGCTACCGACTGATTTCAGCAGCGCTAATGTGAGACTCCTGCAGCTCGTAGCTGGTGTACTTCGACTTTAGCTCCATAATGTTTAATATACAGTTTGGGGATGGTAAATGTTTCCTGTGTACAGCCCCACCAGATGATAGCACCCACTTTTGGAGGAATATTGTCAGTAAATGTTTATTGTTTTAGGGCTAAAAGGCCAAGAATGAGGTTCAGTAATACGTTTTATTGTGACGCCAACAACCACTTTGGTAAGTAAGGTAGACGTATATTTTTGTAATGATATTCTTCTTAGAAAGCTTAGGAAGCGGGGCAGGCTAAGCTAACTGCTAACCCATACAGACCGGCAGTTCCGATAACACCGAGGGTGGTCTGGTGGCGGCCTCGCCTAGCCTTGGCCATGTTTTTAGTGTCGTCATGTGGAGTGCGGGGAGGTGTGTCGAAGGTGTCTGGCCGGGAGAGCTGGCGTTGGATCGGCTGAGGGAGCCTGGTCTGCTGCCTCCAGTGCGCCCAAGGACCATGGTCCCGACTGGAGTTTCGCCCAAAGAGGAAACACCGAGGGCGGTCTGACAGGACGCGGAAGCGGGGCAGGCTAAGCTAACTGCTAGCCCATGCAGACCGGCGGTTCCGACAGTCATCCTGGCTGGTGTTCGTTCTGCTGGACAGTGATCTTATTTTATTTTATTTTTTTGCTTAGTTTAGATATATGTGTTAGTTAGTATGTGTGTTCTTGAAGTTCTTGTAGTTTTTGGATATGTGTTTTTGTCTTTGTGTTGCACTGCTGTGGGCTTGGGGGGAGGGGGGGAGACGACGTTTCGTTTCATTTCGTGTGCACAAGTGCATGAAATGAAACGACAAATTGCTGATTCTTTTGTTTATAATTCTGATTCTGATTACGGATGTGGTGTTCAGAACATGGTCAGAATCCATAAGAAGCAGGGTTAGGGTCAGAGGTCATCATTCTTTTTACCTGAGCTTTAAGGGGGTACACCATGAACCTCTCTGCAGCAGGTAGGTTCACTGAAATATCCTCTGATGACACCGTAATTATGTTAAAAAAAAGGGGGGAAAATAATGTTGCCGTGTCGAGCTAGAGGTGATGACTGTTAATAGCCAGAGCCCATCATGCAAATAAGGTGTCCGCTGCTGATGCCTTGGCCTCATGTCACCGCACTCCTGCCTTCAGGAGACACAGCTGTTGACACGCTTTCGAGGTTTGGTGACATTTCCATTGATCCTGCCACTGATCCCTGTCCAAACTGCCCCCCGGTGTTTATCAGAGAGAGAGAGAGAGAGGGCCGAGAGAAAAGCATCTGTAGAAATGAGGCAGGGATGAAGGGCTTGCACAGGATAGCCCTGCTTTAGGCTCCATTACTTCTGTCAGATGTGTGCGTACAAAGCTGGGGCAAATATGAGCTGACAGTGCCCTAACTACCTTGAAGTTCCCGTTGCTTCTGCAAGAGGACAACTTCCTTTGAGCAACAAATGGTGTGGAACAGACCAGATCGATGACGTTTTTGTGAAAACTCGATCGCACGTGTCCCCGTGCATTTCTAATTATCTGGTCTGTATCTGGGAAATGGCGGCACGGTGGCGCGGTGGCTAGCGCGGTCGCCTCACAGCAAGAAGGTCCTGGGTTCGAGCCCCGGGGTAGTCCGACCTTAGGGGTCGTCCCGGGTCGTCTTCTGTGTGGAGTTTGCAACAGTCCAAAGACATGTAGGTCAGGTGGATCAGCCGTACTAAACTGTCCCTAGGCATGAATGTATGTGTGTGTGTGTGTATGTTGGCCATGTGTGATGGCCTGGCGGCCTGTCCAGGGTGTCTCTCCCAGCCTGCCGCCCAGTGACTACTGGGATAGGCTCCAGCATCCCCGCGACCCTGAGAGCAGGATGAGCGGTTCGGATGATGGCTGGATGGATGGATGGTATCTGTGAACCGTAGTTCCTGTGCAGAAGATAGCCCACCAGTAGGTCTTTCAATAATGCATTGTTACCCTCTGGTGGTCAGAACAGATACCACAAAGCTCATGCAGGGCTGGTAGGCACTCAGAGGGATTTTCAGAGGCGTCCGTAATAATGCATTATGTATTACGTGGGGTACAATAATTTAATCTGCTCTGAATTGTAGACCTAAACAATGTGGGGTTTTTTTATATCCAAATCCAACAGCCTGCAGAAGATTGATGATGAATAAACCACAAATCACATTGAAAAGGTACAAAAATGCTCATGTCCCCGCGGTTTCGCTCTTCCGGGCTGCTTCGCTGTCATGAATATTAGACCGGGAATCAAGTTACGGGCACCAGATATGTGGATGATTGATAGAATACAACAGCATGCGGCAAAATGACTACGGGGATGTTTTATTCATGAGTATTAGAAAAACAATAAACTCTCAGCCAAAACCATGGGAACCATCAGGACAGGAGAGTAATCGAGACAATAGACTGCTGAGAATAGCAAACGCATTACCCGGTTGCATAATCCCTCATTCACACTGGAACCGGTTCAAAACGTATGCGCTTCCTAAACAATTCAATTTGGATGTGGGTGTAGGCAGGCAGATGGAAAACATCACCCCGCGTGCCGAAGATTTACTGTCAAACAGCTACCTGCCAGACGTACTTCCACCTGATTGTGTTGGGAGGGGGGGCAACGTTTCATTTTTCAGCCCATCTCTTTAGGTTTCATATGCTAGCGTTTAGATTCGACACATTTCCGAGCCGGACGCTCTCGCTGCGGTTTCTCTGCACCGTGACAAACACACATGCATCAGCGGCCTAATTGACTCGATTGCCAATGAGATGCCTCATGAGTTACCGGGGCTCCAAATGAAAGGCCGGTCGGTTTGTATGGGAGGTAATTGAATTGCCTGCAGTGAGGGAGCAGGGCTACGTGCTGCGCATTAGAGCCCGCTGGCTCCTCGGAGGTTTTCCAGACTGCCTGCCCCCCCCCTCAAGCCTTCCCCATCTCCTGTCACAGCGTGTGGTGTGAAGAGGCTGGATGGCTGTTGAAAAGGTTGCACTTCGAGGCTGTCTTCGGTTTGGAAGGGATGATAAAAAGAAAAACCCTAAGAATGATGATGGAAGGAGAGGAAAGGGTCGTATGTCTGAGGCTGAGCGTGCTGAATATTCCTGTCCAGGTGTTGCAGATCTTTATTTTTTTTATTATTTTTTATTATTTTGATATTTATATTTATTTTACAAAATATACTTACAATATATATTTATTTATATATATATATATATAACATAAATATATATATATTTATAATATGATTATATTTATATATTTATATTATTTCTATATCATCTTATTATTATTGTTTTTGTTATTTTTTATTATTTTTTATTCATATTTATTTTACAAATTATACTTACAATATATATATAACATAAATATATATTTTTATAATATAATTATATTTATATTATTTCTATATAATTTTATTATTATTATTGTTTTTATTATTTTGATATTTATATTTATTTTACAAATTATACTTATAATATATATC
Source organism: Lampris incognitus (assembly GCF_029633865.1). Classification (NCBI taxonomy): domain Eukaryota; kingdom Metazoa; phylum Chordata; class Actinopteri; order Lampriformes; family Lampridae; genus Lampris; species Lampris incognitus. Next base: position 10,386,063 of record NC_079228.1, on the reverse strand, counting down.
TATATATATAACATAAATATATATATTTATAATATTATTATATATTTATATTATTTCCATATTATTTTAGTATTATTGTTGTTTTTATTATTTTTTATTATTTTTATATTTATATTTATATTATAAATTATACTCATAACATATATTTATATATAATATAAATTTATATATGCATAACATAATTATATTTATATTATATTTATATTATTTTATTATTATTGGATGTATTATTTCTATTATTTATTTTTATTATTAAGTCTTTATTAAAGAGAGCGTTGCAGAGAAACTGTTCCAAGTCAATCAAGAAATTCAGACTGTCCAAAACCATGATGAGTGAGGACTGATTTTTTTTTTTACTCCCCCCTTTTCTCCCCAATTGTATCCGGCCAATTACCCCCTTCCCCTTCCGAGTCATCCCAATTGCTGCTCTGTCTCCTCTGCTGATCCGGGGAGGGCTGCAGACTACCACATGACTCCTCTGATACACGTGGAGTCGCCAGCCGCTTCCGGCAGCCACATCAACATGTACCCTGGCTCTGCCAAATGACCGAAGCCAAGCAGGTGTGGGCTTGGCTAGCACTTGGATGGGAGACCTCCCAGGAAAATCGAGTTGCCGCCGGAAGTGGTGTTGGTGGGCAAGTAGGGGGCAGTCTTCCCTCTGGTCCTAATAAAATCAACAAATATCAAATCCTAATGCCCCAGGGCCGTGACGGGGACACTGTGCTGTAGGAGATGCCGTCCTACGGATGAGACGTTAAACCTAGGTCCTGACTCACTGTGATCATTAAAGATCCCATGGCACTTATCACAAAGAGTAGGGGGTCCCCCTGTGTCCTGGCGAAATCCCCAACTTGGTTCTCTCCATCTGGCCATCTAATCATCCCCCCATGCAACTGGCTCAATGATTCCTCCCTCAAGCTGATGTGTGGTGAGCGTTCTGGCGCAAAATGGCTGCCGTGCATCACCCAGGTGGTGCTACACATTGGTGGTGGTTGAGGTGAGGTGAGTTCCCCCCTTCACTGTGAAGCACTCTGGGTATCTAGAAAAGCACTATATAAATGTAATGATGATGATTATTATTATTATTGTTCTTTTCACCTGACAGTGAGGAGTTTCGCCAGGGGGACGTAGCACGTGGGAGGATCACACTATTCCCCTCAGTTCCACCCCCCCAGAACAGGCGCCCCAGCCGACCAGAGGAGGCGCTAGTGCAGCGACTAGGACACATACCCACGCCCGGCTTCCCACCCGCAGACACGGCCAATTGTGTCTGTAGGGACGCCCGACCAAGCCGGAGGTAACGCGGGGATTCGAACCGGCGATCCCTGTTGGTAGGCAACGGAATAGATGGCCATGCTACCTGGATGCCCCGAGGACGGATTCTTAATGAAAATACACTCACAGTGTGAAATGTATTTTTCCTTTTTAATGTCTTTTTATGCCTTTATGTAGAGTACTTTGAATTGCCTTTGTGTATAAAATCCATCCGTTATCCAGGCCGCTTATCCCAACTGGGGTTGTGGGATGCTGGAGCCTATCCCAGCAGTCATTGGGGAAACACCCTGGACAGGCCACCAAACCATCACAGGGCCCGGGCCCCCACACACACAGGGACAATTTAGTACGGCCGAGTCAGCTGACCTACATGTCTTTGGACTGTGGGAGGAAACCCACACAGACACGGGGAGAACATGCAAACTCCACACAGGGGACGACCTGGGGCGACCCCCAAGGTTGGACTACCCTGGGGCTCGAACCCAAGACCTGCTTGCTGTGAGGCGACGGCGTTAACCACTGCGCCACCGTGCCGCCCTGTGTATAAAATGTGCTAAATAAATAAATAAATAAATAGACTTACCTTTTCAAGAAGCAGGATTCTGACTTAGTGGACATCAGACACCTGTATGGATCACCTGTAAAGATGTTATTAAACTATCTTCTACGGTTTGATAGGAATTTTAGAAATGTCCCGTGCAGGTATCGATGATAAATGATAGCTTTCACCTCCATCATTAAATAGCATATGTATGTACGCATGTGGTAAATGGAGTGTCCGCCTCACATCCACCCATTCGCACACACATTCACACACTGACGGTGGAGGCTGCCGTGCAAGGTGCCAACCTGCTCACCCGGAGCAGTTAGGGGTTCAGTGTCGTGCTCAGGGACACTTCCACACGCTCTCTGGAGGAGCCGGGGATCGAACCAGCGACCTTCCGATTACCCGCTCTACCTCCTGAGCCATGCTGTGCTGTGTTTACGTAGATGGACATAGTAGATGCATATACACAGGTATGTACCAACCCAACGCACAAAAGGTTTGGGCGGTATGGAAAACGTAAAATGAAAAAGCAGTGATCTCTAGGTTTACGTTGACGTGGACGCCACCGCAGACGGTATGGACACAACATATTTCATGTTTTGTCTGGTCGACGTCGTCTCGTTTGTGAATATACATCCACTCCTGCGTTTCAGGCCTGCAACGCGCTCCAAAGACAGTTGGGACGGGGGGCATTTGGGGCTCGTAATGAGGTGAAATAATCAAACCATGGTGTGATTTGAAACTGGTGATGTCAGCAGGGGATTGTAATCATGATTTGGACAAAAGCAGCATCCAGGAACGGCCCGGTCCTTCGGGAGCAAAGACGGGCCGAGGATCGCCAGTTTGCCAACATGTTTGAAAACCATGTTCCTCGAAGAAAGACGGGACGGGGATATTTCACCCCCGACGGTGCATAACATGATTAAAAGACTGAAGGAATCTGGAGGAGTTTCAGTGCATAAAGGGTGAGGGTGCCTAAGCTGAATAACCGATCTCTCCGATCCCTCAGACAGCACTGCATCAACAACCGTCATCCATCTTTAATCCATAGAACCACATGGGCCCAGGCTGACTTTGAAACCTTTGCCAAGCACGACAGTTACATCCACAAATGGCAGGTAAAACTTTACCGTGTCAGGAGGAAGCCTTGCATTAACCCTCTGCAGAAGAGTCGTGGACTTCTCTGGGCTCAGACACATCTGGGATGGACCACCACACAGTGGAAACCTGTGTCGTGGTCAGACGAGTCAGTATTTCAGGTCTTCTTTGAGGAAATGGAGACTGTGTGCTCTGGAACACAGAAGAAAAAGACCATCGAGACTGTTACCAGCAACACGTCCAAAAGCTGGGGTCCTTCATGGTATATGGGGTTGTGTCAGTGCCCTCGGCAAAGGTAACTCACACTTCTGTGACAGCGCCATTAATGCTGAAAAGTGCACAGACAACATATGCTGCCTTCAAGACCACATCTTTTCAACAAGACAATGCAAAACCACACCCTACACACATTACAGAGGCCTGGCTGCAGAAGAAGAGGGTGCAGACTGGCCTGCCTGCAGTCCTGACCGCTCCCCAATACACAATGTGTGGTGCATTTTGAAACACAAAAATAAGACAACACTGTACTGTTGCACACCTGAAGACCTGTTTGCAGGAAGAATGGGGCAAAATTACACCTGAAACGCTTCATCACTTGGTGTCTTCAATACCTAAACATCGTCTCCCCCCTTTTCTCCCCCAGTTGCACTTGGCCAATTACGCCACTCTTCCGAGCCGTCCCGGTCGCTGCTCCACCCCCTCTGCCGATCCGGGGAGGGCTGCAGACTACCACATGCCTCCTCCGATACATGTGGAGTCGCCAGCCGCTTCTTTTCACCTGACAGTGACGAGTTTCACCAGGGGGACGTAGCGCGTGGGAGGATCACGCTATTCCCCCCAGTCCCCCCTCCCCCCAAACAGGCGCCCTGACTGACCAGAGGAGGCGCTAGTGCAGTGACCAGGACACATACCCACATCCAGCTCCCCACCCCTGCAGACATGGCCAATTGTTGTCCGTAGGGACGCCCGACCAACCCACAGGTGACACAGGGATTCGAACTGGCGATCTGTGTGTTGGTAGTGAATGGAATAGACCAAACATGCATGTCTTTTTGATGGTGGGAGGAAACCAGAGCACCCAGAGGAAACGGGGACACGGGGAGAACATGCAAACGCCACACAGAAATGACCTGGAACGGCCTGGGGTTCGAACCCAGGACCGTCTTTCTGTAAGGCAACGGTGCTAACCACTGGGCCACCGTGCCGCCAATAACGTTGAATCAGTTCATCTGGACACAACGTTTTACTGAGAGAAACGTGTCGTCACTCATCTAAGTGACCTCTTCAGTCTCAACTGACTGCAGGCCATCTATGTGGAGAGGGAACAACCATCCCTGAACCGGGGGGGGGGGGGGGGGGCTAAAAGTACATCTGTCACCATCTTACAATGCTGCGATGGCAAACATTCCCCAATCCTCTGTGAACAGTACGCATGGCCGTTGTAGCTCTAGTTAATGGTGAGACTGAAGAGGTCACTTAGATTAGTGATGAAACCTACGCTGTGTCCAGATGAACTGATTCAACCGTCTGTGAATTAGATGACTATCCTCTTTTAAAACAACAGGGGTCCCATCCGCCTCAGTGGTTGGCCCTCCAACAGGAACAGATGACGGATAGTCCTCACTGTTCCGCTCATGTGCCGCACGTGCCTCTCCTTTGTCACAAGATCGTTACAGAGGAGATGTGCCCACTTTTATTTATTTTTAGTCCGACGCTCAGATGGGAATGAGGCCGATCACACTTCCAAGACTGACAATTTTATGCTGCCAAATTAAAAGAACCCTGTGAATTAGCGAGTTAATTGTATGCCATCTCCCCGTAATGGGCCTGTCAGTGATTACTGGCTGCCTCGGCCAAGCCTATCAGAGGCGGAGGGGGGCGCGTGTGCCGAAATGAAATGTCAATCATATTAACATAAATGAGTAAATTAGTGTGAATACCTCATTGTCAGAGTAAATCAGTCTTGACGTATCACCCCCCGACCCGTAGTGGGAAATGACACGGTGATGAAGGATGGATCAAAACAAACCGGGGAGGGATGGCAAGATAGAGAGGGGGGGAGAACGAGAGGGGGGGGGGCTGGAAAGGGGGAGAGGAAGTGGGAGAGGATGAAAGAGAGGGGAAAGGAGGAGAAACAAAGGGATTGGCTCAAACATGTGTTACAGAGAGGGACGTTTTGGAGATATACCTCCACAACAACCAGCTCACCGAGGAGACGGACTGAGGTTTATTTATTTATAAGCATCTTCCCATCTAAACTTGTATTTCTGCAGTTTGCAGCCAGGCAGTAAACAGGCCTGTGTGATGTCACGTGGTCTGAGACGTGTTTGAGCTGGGTTGTCCTTGAATGTGTTGAGCTAAAGTGCACTGGTCTATAACATCTCATCTTCACTGCAAGATCTATCTGAGCTGGCCTCTACTTGGGTGTATATATCTAAAATAAATAATTCTGTAAGCTCCCAATTTACCAGTCTACCTTTGTCCAAACCTTCACCTATGGTCATGAGCTTTGGGTAGTGACCAAAAGGGTGAGATCGTGGACAAGCGGCTGAAATGAGTTTCCTCTGTAGGGTGGCTGGGTTCAGCCTTGGAGATAGGGTGAGGAGCTCGGACATCCGGAGGGAGCTCGGAGTAGAGCCACTGCTCCTTCGCGTGGAAAGGAGCCAGTTGAGGTGGTTCGGGGCATCTGATTAGGATGCCTCCTGGGCGCCTTCATCTGGAGGTTTACCGGGCACAGCCAACTGGGAGGAGACCCTGGGGTAGACCCAGAACTCGCTGGAGGGACTACATGTCCAATCTAGCCTGGGAACGCCTTGGGATCCCCCAGCAGGAGCCGGAGGGCGTTGCTGGGGAGAGGGACGTCTGGAGTACCCTACTTAGCTTGCTGCCACCGTGACCCGACCCCGGAGAAGCAACTGAAGATGAATGCATGAAAAACAATTCTGTATATACTGAACAGTGTTCTATGTGGCCTGATGCATGCTCAATCATCCAGGTAAGAAAATCAGAGAAAGTTGAATCAGTTCATCTGGACGCAATGATTATTGAGAGGGAAATGTAGTCCACGGTGGTGTAGCGGTCTAAGCATCGGCTCTGTGTCGATGCAGTTGCCCACTGGGGACCGGGGTTCGCACCCCGGTCTGGTCAGATCCGACTATGGCCGGACTCGATGAAGCGGCAATCATTGGCAATGCTGTCTTCGGGAGGGGGGCGGAGTCGGCTTGTGTTCGTCACATGAACGCATCTCTGGGTGTGTCGGAAAAAGCAGTGGTTCGGCCTGGAGTCGCCTTGTCACGGAAGTGGGGAGGCGTCTCCTTCAAGACCGAAAGGCCGGAGAGATGCAGTTGGCGAACGCATGCAGTACGGGGGTGGTGTTTGAACTAAAATAGGGATCGATTGGCCACTAAATTGGGAGGAAAAGGGAAAAATCAGAAATAAATGTATTTAAAAAAAGAGAGAGAGAGAGAGAAAGGTTTCATCATCATCTAAGTGACCTCTTCAGTCTCACCTGACTGCAGGTGTCCCCACCCTTATAAACAATACAGTGGCATAACGACCGAAACCAACGAACGGTTTCATATGCAAATTACCGTGACCATTAACTAGAGTTTCAATGGCCATATGTACTGTTCACAGAGGATTTGGGAATGTTTGCAATCACAGCATTGTAAGATGCTGACAGATGTACTCTTAGCCCCCCCCCCCCCCCCCGTTCAGGGATGGTCGTTACCTCTTCACATCGATGGCCTTATGATACATAAACAGGATGTGCCATTAAGGCCTATTCTTTGTATGATTAACTCCGTGACCTATAACATCGCTAAGTTTCTGGCATCTATTTTTCCCCCTCTTTTTCTTCCCAACTGTATCCGGCAAATTACCCCACTCTTCCGAGCCGTTCCGGTCACTGCTCCACCCCTTCTGCTGATCCGGGGAGGGTTGCAGACTACCATACGCCTCCTCCAATACAGCCTCTTTTTTTGACCTGACATTGAAGAGTTTCGCCAGGGGGACGTAGCGCGTGGGAGGATCACGCTATTCCCCCCAGTTTTCCCTCACCCCTAAACAGGTGCCCCGACCGACCAGAGGAGGCGTTAGTGCAGCGACCAGGACACATACCACATCCAGCTTCCCACCCACAGACACGGCCAACTGTGTCTGTAGGGATGCTCGACCAAGCCGGAGGCAACACGGAGATTCAAACCGGGATCCCCATGTTGGGAATCAACGGAATAGACTGCCATGCTGCCCAGACGCCTGTGGCATCTGTTCTTAACCCGTTGGTAGGCAGTAATGAACATCACATTCAGAACACTATGGATTTTGTGGATAAGGTGAAGGACATCATTATGGAGGGGGATGAAACCATGGTCTTTTATGACGTTATGTCTCTTTTCACGTGCGTTCCTGTTGATGAAGCAGTGGGGGTAGTCCATATGAAATTACAAAACGACCCCACCCTTAGCAATAGGACCACCCTTAACACTGACCAAGTGTGTCTGCTCCTGAAGCTGTGTCTTCAGTCCACATACTTCACATACAGGGGGCAGTACTATAGAGAGAGGCATGGGTGTGCTATGGGTTCCCCAGTCTCACCTGTAGGGGGCAACTTGTATATGGAGGAAGTGGGAAAGAGGGCTCTGATGTCCTATCCAGGGACACCACCTAGCCGTTGGTTCAGATTTGTGGACGACACCTGGGTTAGAATTCAATCTCAGGATGTGCCGCATTTCACCGACCACATTAACTCTGTGGACACCACAACAAGTTCACCAGGGAGGATGTGGAACATGACAGGTTAGCCTTCTTAGACTGGGGAAATTGCAATTGGTGATGGGGGACATTTGATTGTTGATGTTTACCATAAACCAACACATATTGATGAGTACATAAGGTTTGACATTAACTCTGTGGACACCACATCAAGTTCACCAGGGAGGACGTGGAACATGACAGGTTAGTCTTCTTACATTTGGGACATTTGATTGTTGATATTTACCATAAACCATCACATATTGATGAGTACATAAGGTCTGACTCTCTTCATCCACTGGAGCACAAACTAGGAGTCATCAGCATGCTGTACCGCCGGGCTGACAACGTCCCCGCCAACACATCGGCCAGGGAAACGGAGAAATCCCACATTAGACAGGCCTTGGTTAAGTGTCCTGTCCAGGCCGGTCCAGGGTTTCTCCCTGCCTGCCACCCAATGACTGCTGGGATAGGCTCCAGCATCCCCGCGACCCTGAGGCAGGATAAGCGGTTTGGATAATGGATGGTTGGATGGCTAAGTGTGGTTATCCTAACTGGGCATTTGTCAAAGCCAGGAAGACGCCCAAAAAGTGCACCAACCGATCGGAGAGAGGAGAAGGACAACAGCTGGCTAAACATAAACCAGTGATGACTCCGTATGTGGCGGGAGTGTTGGAACAGTTGAGACGTGTATTTTCCAAACATTGCGTCTCAGCTGCTTTCAAACCCCAAAACACACTGTACCAGAAGTTGGTCCACCCCAAGGATCGGGTCCCCTGACACAAACAGAGCAGTATAGTGTACGCTGTTAAGTGCCAGGAGGACTACCATGACTTGTACATCAGGGAAACCAAACAGACGCTGGCCAAGAGGATGGCACAACACGGGAGAGCTAACACGTCAGACCAGGACTCCACAGTCTACACCATCTACAGGCCAGTGGCCACTCTTTCAGGGATGAGGACGTGCACATCACTGATAGGGAGGAACGCTGGTTTGAACTGGGAGTCAAAGAGGCCGTCTATGTGAAACCGGAACCTTGAGCCGAGGGAAGAAATCCCACATTAAACAGGCTCTGGTTAAGTGGGGTTATCCTAACAGGGCATTTGTCAAAGCCAGGAAGACGTCCAAACAGTGCACCAGCCGATCAAAGAGACGAGAAGGACAACAGCTGCCTAAGCGTAAACCAGTGGTGATCCCATATGTGGCTGGAGTGTAGGAACAGTTGAGACGTGTATTTTCAAAACACCGCATCTCGGTTGCTTTCAAATCCCAAAACACTCTGCGCCAGAAATTGGTCCACCCCAAGGATCTGGTCCCCAGGCAATAAACAGAGTGGATAGTGGATGCTGCTAAGTGCCGGGAGGATCGCCGTGACGTGTACATTGAGGAAATCAAACAGATGCTGGCCAACACAGAAGCGCTAACACGTCAGGCCAGGGCTCCACAGCCTACACCATCTATAGGGCCAGTGGGTACTCTTTCGAGGATGAGGATGAGGATAGGGAGAAAAAAGTGGTTTGAATGGGGTGTCAAAGGGGCCATCTATGTGAAGAGGGAACAACAATCCCTGAACCGGGCAGGGGGGCACCTAAGATAACATCTGTCGCCATCTTGCTGTGATTGCAACTATTCCCCCAATCCTCTGTGAATAGTACACATGGCCATCGTATCTCTAGTTAGTGCTCACACCCATATCTGCATATGAACCCGGTCGTTGGTTTCGGTCGTTATGCCGCTGTATTGTTTATAAGGGTGGGAGTACCCGCAGTTAGCTGAGACTGAAGAGGTCACTTAGATGAGTGATGAAACGTTTCTGCCAATAAACATGTCCAAGAGGAACTGATTCAACTTTATTTGAGTGTTTTATGTGTCAATAACCTCCCCTCTTTTTATTTTGACATTTATGTTCCACATTAATGAAAAAGAAAAATCCTCCTTCCACGCCACCTGTGTGGAGGCGATACCACAGCCGCTCCCTGCACAGTGTAATGCAAGTCTACTATCTAATGCTCAACTTATATTAACTTATACTGCCTCCAATTTATTTGCCCTTGCAAGACTCTGATGGGGGGGACAGTGCTCAACCCCCCTTATAAACCTATTTCCCAGTTACAACCCCGGATCTAAACGGCTTCTGCTCGTCTACCAGAGAGGCAGTTCACCACTTCTTCAAAGAAACATGAAGCCTCTCAGGCTAATCAGCATAGTTTAAAAGGAAAATAATCCCTCATGTAACCCCCAATACAACACGATGCGATATCACACAATCTGTGTGTTATTGTACAGGGCAGGAGGAACAGACACACACACACACACACACACACACACACACATACATAGCACCAGTAAAGACAAGAAAAAACTGCTGGTTTCCCCTCTTCACAAAACCATCTTATCCAAACGTGGTACGGCTCAGCGAGTGAGTCCAACAGGCAAGGCTGGATTAGTACCCCCAGGGGCCCCTGGGGCACTGAAGCTCATAGCACCCCCGCCTCCCACACACTCACATCACGCCCACCCCACACCACCCACTCCAGTCATTAAACCACACCTTAATTATTGTGAGATTCCAGTCAAGCTGGCATGTCCAATCCATCCATCCATCCATTATCCGAACTGCTGATCCTGCTCTCAGGGCCGCGGGGATGCTGGAGCCTATCCCAGCAGTCAGTGGGTGGCAGGCGGGGAGACACCCTGGACAGGCAGCTAGGCCATCACACACACACACACACACACACATTCATACCTAGGGACAATTTAGTGTGGCCGAGTCACCTGAGCTACATGTCTTGGGACTGTGGTAGGAAACCGCAGCACCCAGAGGAATCCCACGCAGACACGGGGAGAACATGCAAACTCCACACAGAGCACGACCCAGGACGACCCTCAAGGTTGGACTACCCTGGGGCTCGAACCCGGAACCTTCTTGCTGCGAGGCGACCCTGCTAACCACTGCACCCCCGTGCTGCCAGGGGCCTCTGGGCACTGAAGCTCATAGCCCCGCTCCCCCGCCTCCCATGCACTCACCACACCTACCACATGCCACCACCCCAGCCATTAAACTACACCTTTATTATTTTGAGATTCCAGTCAAGCCGGCATGTCAGATCCACCAGATCATAATCACACCTATTGGTAAAGGCTGAATAACCAGTCCAGCTGCCCATACAGTTCAAAGACCAAGTACTGCCATTTCCCTCACAAATCACAAGACAAGGAAACAATGGAAATCATCCCAAGGCAGGGTGTGACTCTACACTACAACAATATTTGTGTTCACTGAAAACCACCCAGGCAGACAGCACACCAGCTATTACTGACACATAATAATATGACTGACCAGGACTAGGCTTACAACAACGCCATCCTAAGGTCATCACACAGCACAGCTGAATGCAGGTTTCCAAATAAGGCTCGCTAAGCGAGCCAGGCAACTTCACACAGAACTGCAAAAGCCAACGTATAATGAACTGGACACACTGACTCCAACACAATATAGCAGCACCACACACCAGTGACGCAAACACGTTATGCAAACAGCCTATCAAATGAGCTCAACCACAAAATATACAGAAACACGCAATCACGACGGATACTGCTCGATGCACAGACAGCCGAATCAAACGGGTTTTACCTTTAGAAGTTCTTCTTTCTTGACTTTCTCTTTGCAAACTCTGTGATCAAGACGGTAGACGCGTCCAGGCTAGCGCTACTGCTAGCTAGTAGCTAGCTCGACATCCTCCGTCGCAATGCCCTCTTTGTCATTTTCTTTAGCTTTTTTGAAAAAGGTACTTATTAATGGGACATTTTTTTAGTTGTGGCCGTTTCTTTCATTTTCCTTTTCTTTTCTTTCCTTTCTTCTGGCAGCCCCGCAGGGCTTTTGGGTAACGCCGTCCATTTTCTGCTGCTTGGCCAGTTTTCCCGCGCACTTCTCGCTGGTACAACCTACCTGATAGTGGGTCAGGTAAAAATTAATTCCGCTGTTTTTAACCTCGACTTGGCTCGAGTAAAACTGATCTTGAATCCGTGCCGTGTAAGCCACGCCCCCCGCTCCCTATGCCCGCCCACCTTTGACCGTTAGCCAATCTACACAGTGTATTGCCGCTTGCCCAACCAGTCACCGCTTGCTCAGCCATCTCACCGATATAATAATCAATCGTGAGAGTTTATTTTCATGAAAACCACTTTTATTTCATTCTGATTGGATAGTTATCAAGATCAAGGTAATGGGTCGAGCTTTGTGTCATGTTTCCGGGGAGCCCAACATATAAATAAATGTATATATTGGAGCGAATTCGAGGGGGTTCCGCAACCACAGGAACTGCCGCGGCCGGGAAGCGAACCCGTATCGCCCGCACCGCAGGAGACATGCAGAGATGCAGTTGGCGAACGCAATGCGGTACGAGGGTGGGTGTTCGAACTAAAATAGGGATCGATTGGCCACTAAATTGGGAGAAAAATCAGAAAATAAATTTAGGAAAAAAAACAGTGAAATGTGTGCAAAATGACAAAGTAATGTCTTAAAAATCAGTGGCCAACAATCCTTTGGAAATCTCCTATTAAACGGGCCTTGGGCTGAATGGAAGAATGTGTTGATTTAGGTAAATACGTTTTTAAATCTCTTGGCGTCTTGCCACGCACACGAGTAGTTGCGTTGTGCAAATTAAAAAAAAAAACCTCTTCCACTTTCCAGCTCTTCTTTATCCTCGCTTTAGCAGCCTCTCTCATTCTGACAAATGCAAGCATATGCTCCTGCTTATGCACTTACGCACGCACGCACGCGCACGCACGCGCACCGTGGCCACGGGTAGTGACTCTAAATCAAGGCAAAATTCCTGCAGTTGAGCCATTCATTCGTCCACAGGCTTGTTAGCAGGGAAGAATTGAAGAGAGGGAGCGCGTGTCAATAAATCATCTGACGCCGCAGCTATATTTATGCCCACAAGCAATGAGTTTAACAAGGAGATCAGTCCTCGAGGCAATATCCTAAGTGGCACTTCATTCCTGCCTCTTTTCCACATCCCCCCCCCCCCCATCCCTCAGGAGGCTTCTGATTGTGAAGTGGGAGATACTTCAGCAGCGCGGAGAGGCGAGACTGAGACACCCCACCGCTGTATCTCCGCTCTAAATTTATCCCACGAGCCAGAGATTTGGGAGAACTTCATTTCCTTGTTCATAATTAAACTACTCAACCTTAATCTGACCCAGTCACTCTCCTGCTGGGGCTGCCTGCAGCACTTACTGAGCCCCGCTTATTATGGATCAGAATCCATCCTCGACTTCAACTGCCAAGTGTGGGGGTCAGCATATTCAATTATATTTGCCATTCGTAGCCACGAGATGACAGATCCCGAAGATTCCGCCAGACTGTACTTTTCAAAAGAAGAAGAAGAAGAAGAAGAAGAAGAAGAAGAAGAAGAAGAAGAAGAAGAAGAAAGAAAGAAAAGCTGGTGAGGACCAAGCTTTGTAAGACTCAGCAAAAGTTATTTGAATCTTACTGAGAGGTTCGGTTCCTGATGAGGCGGCCATAATGTTCAGTGACTTATATAGTAGAAGACCAGTGAAGTCTTAACATCCATCCATCCATCCATCCGTCCATCCAAGTGAAAGTAAAGACCCCCCCCCCCAACACACACACACAAACACACCACCACCCCACCCAAATAAAGCACCGTCCGTAGTTTACCGTGTTGTAATGTGACATGTTGGCCACTAGGTGTCAGTATTGAACAAGGCACTCTGCCGCCGCTGTTATGACCGCCGCCTCCCTCACGGCCGCTGTGATTACTGACGTGTAGGAGACACGTGTTCCGCCGCATCCTTCACGGACCCGTCATGCCTCGTTTAAGAGACAGGCGCTTTTGTTTTTCCGTCAAAGTGCTTATCGAATCAAGAACTGTTCGGGTTAAACCGTTTAGGATGAGCGCGCCAAAAACACCACCCCGAAAACAGCACCCTCCTTTTATTTTCCCCCTAAGCAATCGTCATCTTTTATGAGCTGATGTTATCAGTAAACTGTTTTTGTTTTGGGTTTTTTTTTATGGGGGGTGGGGGTGGGGTGTCCTTGGTTATCTCAGTTATAATGCCCCCCCTTACTGACGAAGGATGACGCGTTGGCACAGAAAGTTGAATCAGTTCGTCCGGACACAACGTTTATGGACAGAAACGTCTCATCCCTCGTCTAAGAGACCTCATCAGTCTCAGCCGGCTGCAGGCCAGGACCAATGATCGGTTTCATATGCAAATCACCGTGACCATTAACTAGAGTTGCAACGGCCACGTGTACTGTTCACGGAGGATTGGGGAGTAATTGCGATCCCAGCGTTGTGAGACGAAGAAGAAGAAAGCCACTTTATTTGGGTCATTGCAGGTTACACCGAAATTCGTTCTCTGCGTTTAACCCATTCTGTTGTGTAGGAGCAGTGGGCAACTCCAGTTCTTCTTGTCCATTGCCTTGCTCAGGGGCATGGACAGGAGTATCAACCCTAACGTGCATATCTTTTTTGATGGTGGGAGGAAACCGGAGCATATCCACGTAGACATGGGGAGAACATGCACACGCCACACCAAAAGGACCTGGACGGACTGGGGTTCGAACCCAGGACCTTCTTGCTGTGAGGCAACAGTGCTAACCACTGGGCCACCAAGCGCCCAGATGGCGACAGATGTGCTCTTAAGCCCCCCTCCCCCTTGGTTCAGCGATGGTCGTTCCCTCTTCACATAGATGCCTCTTTGACCCCCCTGTTCAAACCAGCGTTCCTCCCCTATCAGGGATGGTCACATCCAGCCCATCCTT